>NC_061818.1:22323977-22566478 GCF_021462225.1 Girardinichthys multiradiatus
GGAAAAAATCCACCCATCAGGTGGCCTAGTAAAAGTCTGGACTTAAATCCGAATAGGATACAAAGCATTCAGAATTCCTCCACAGTGATGTAGATGACACTGTGTCAGTTATGACAAACATTTAATGGGGCAGCTGTTGTCGTCAAGGGTGACACAACATGTGATTAGTTTTAGGGGGCAATTACTTTTTCACAGGTTGGTTTGAATAGCTTTTTCTGCTTAAGAAATAAAATCATAATTTGAAAACTATTTGGATTGTATTTGATGATCTGAAATATTTAAATGTGACAAACAAGTTTTTTGTAAATACAGTCTGACTCAGTCCTATTCACAAACCACTTCCAAGCCTTTAATTATCACCAAATAATCCTGAAATTCAAGAACTGTTCTCACAAGCATCTCAGATGTTTCGCCGCAGCTGTACAGAACCCCGTGACATCTCTCACTGAAATAGGCAGGCGTTTGTTCTTAACGAGGGAAGAATGAAAAGAAATATTGATTTACAAAAAATAGCAAAACTTAAAGAAAAACTGAGCAAACGATGTTGTTTAAAGGGCAACAATCTATGTATAAAGTGGTTTTCATTGATTTTTCAGCAAAGAGTGAGTAGTGTGTTTAAAAAGAAGGTCTCATCTTTAACTGACTTTTGGACATTTGTTTATTTTCAAGTCTCTGAACTGTTTACCTTGACATAATCTTTGCATACTAATGTACACATGTAGCTGCCATGCACGAGCGCATTAATATGCATCTCTGCGTAGAAGTCGGATTTCTCTCTGTTTTATTTGTTCCTCAGAGTGAGATGATGATTCACTGAAGCCTACCCATCCCTCCTTCTCTCCATCCTCCTTTGCTGCCCCAAAGCAATTGGGTTTGGAAGCACATACACACATTGTCACTTTCTCTCTTACTCACACACACACTGACCCTTTGCACTGTGGGCGGAGAGTGACCCTTGTGGCAACCTCAATCTGTCAATGGCGTCATCTGTCCGACAAGACGCTTTGATCCGCTCACATGACGACATGGAGAAGATGGAGAGATGTTCACATTACCATAGGAGGGAAATGTGCTCTCTCCTTCTCTTTTCTCTTTCTGTTTCTACTTTTTGTTGTTTTCATTGAACATGGTGAAGCGTTGGTGGTAAACAGTGCTGCACTGAGTCAAGGATCTCTCTAGAACCTGTGAATGAAAGTGAGTCATCTATAGACAAAACATTTGACATTCACAACCAGCTCACATCATCTTAACTGATCTAGACTTTTAGAGATCAAGTTATCATCATAAGCTGAGATATCTCCAGCTTTAATGTAGCATTATTATCTAAGTCATAATGTTATCTGGTAGGATTTCTTCTTTTCTGTGCTTTAGCTTTTAGAAGTAGACATTTTGCTTTGGGAATATTTATTCAGATTACCTTGATTGATTGCATACACTTTAAAAAACACAATATTTTATTTTACTCTCTACCATTATATAAAAAGTAACCTTTTTCTGTTGTAAATTTGACTTTTTTTTGGTATCTGTCCACAAGCTCAGCCCATTCCTGGTGTAACTGGTTGCTGTGCACGCACAAACCTTTTCACTTCTGCTCAAACATTTTCCATGGGATTAAGATCAGGCCTTTGTGAAGGTCTCTCCATAACATTGACTTTGTTGTCTTCAAGACATTGTTTATGTAATTTATTAAAATGCTTAGGGGTCTACTTAGAATACATGTTTGTGCCCAAGCTTTATCTTCCTGGCTGACATTTTGAGATATTTCCACATAATGTTGCTTCCACATTTATTTGGTGAAGTGCACCAGTTCCTACTACTGCAAAACACAGGAGACAACATGATACTGCCACCACTGTACTTGATCACAGACTTGCAAACTTCCATTTTTTTCTTCTTAATGTGTCTTTCTGCCCAAACACTTCATTCAGTCTCTTTCAGGCCATAGAAAAAGTCTGTATGCATTTGACAACTGTAAACTGGCTGTTTGTGTTGCTTTTTGAGTAGTGGTGTCTTCCTATTTCTTCCAGGCCAATTTGGTACAGCTCTTGTTTCACTGTGCAGAATGGTGCTATCTTAGCAGTTTTACCTTCCATCTTTAGAAGATCTGTTGCTGTTGTTTTGGGATGGATACACACATCGTGCAACATTGGATATCTGGTAGATCAGCATGTTTTGGTTGTTTTTCTTGTGTATAATTGTTTGAACAGATGAAGGTGGCACCTTCATGTCTCCAGAGATTGCACTGAAGGATTGACCACCTTGACTAATTTATTTTGATTTTTTTAATGATGTCACAAAAGAAAGCTATGTGTTTGAGGTTTTTGCTTAAAATGCAACCGCTGGTGTGCTGCCATTTCAACTCAAATGTTCCTCATTCAGTTATATGTAGCTTACAAATCCATGACATCATCATCTGGGCTTCTGCAGATCATTTAAAGGCAAATTGGCATATGTAAACATTTGACTTTCAAGTAAATACAAAAATGATATCTTAAAAAAAATAACATCTAGCATTTCACAAATAGAAGTAATTTTTGATAATCCTGATCTAAAGCAGGAATATTGTAGTCAATGTCAGGCTGTGACAAACAGATTGTGTTTTCTTTGTACAGTGTATGCCAATATTTGGTTTCAACTGTAGACGTGCTGTTTCTCTTTGATTTAGTTAGCGGTGCAACAAATGTACTACTTCAACAAGTATGCTCAGTTACTCTCTACCAGTTCCCATTATTCGATCAGGTCAGACCTGAGCAATTTACCCAAAGATAACAGTAACAGTATGTTATTTAGCTGCCATTTATCCTGTGCTATTTAATCACCATTGCTGTATACTGCTCAGTCAGAAGTGCAGTGAGTCACTCAGCTTCCTGGTCATAATGTATGTTGCTCCCTTTCCCATTAATTCTGCCCTGGCATGATATAACTGAGAAACACACTGACACACTTGTGCAGGTGAGGCACCCAAACTCCTCATTAAGCAAGTGTGTGCATAAACTGGTGTGGCTACACTGTGCCCTCTGTTCCTCATTACAGCAGTCATCAGTGCTCGGGCATGTTGACACTCGGACTCTGCTGAAACCTACACACTCTGCTCAGCTGCTGTGATCAACATTGAGAGGCACCTTTAGCTTTTAGCTTCTGTGAAAATGAGAATATTGGTGAGAAATGATAGGGATGCAATAGCTGGCACTTTTTTAGAGGTTGCAGGACTTATATACCTTTACTGAAAGATTGTCTCCCTTAAATACTTTTCACTACTTGGCCAGCAGTTGTTTGGAAACTTTGCAGCTTCGGTTTTAATGCTGATATTTCAGTCTTTTAAGTTTACTGTGCAGTGAGTTTGCATATTAAGTCATTACTAAGAGCTTTTTGACTTACAACAGCTGTACAGCCATCATTGCTTCACATTGAAATGAAATGTCATGTTGAGAAACTGCAAAATTTTTAGCACCTGAAGGAGCATGTCTTAAATGACCCGATTATCTATGTGAAAGGTTTAGTTGGAGTGAAGTAGATTTCAGGACACTTAAAAAGGTCCATCAAGTACTGCTAGGTCACATACTAGGTAGACATACTGAGAAGGAAATGTGTGCATGTGACTTTTAACTTATTAATTCTCCTCTCTGACACTATAGTTATTAGCTGCTGAGTGGACAGTTTTTTGTCAAAGTGAATAAAGAAACCTGATAATAAATCCGTATGATGATCTCATATTCAGTCTCAACTCTGAGAAGCTGCTGGTATTGCTTAGCTGTGACTAGAAACTGCCAGTATACGAGTTCAAAGTGCAACATTTTGACCAAATGACGTGAACAAATTTTCCGTGTATAAGGCTACATAAAACATTACGTCTGATCAGACAAACATATGAATAGCACAAACAATACAGGTCCTTCTCAAAATATTAGCATATTGTGATAAAGTTCATTATTTTCCATAATGTCATGATGAAAATTTAACATTCATATATTTTAGATTCATTGCACACTAACTGAAATATTTCAGGTCTTTTATTGTCTTAATACGGATGATTTTGGCATACAGCTCATGAAAACCCAAAATTCCTATCTCACAAAATTAGCATATCATTAAAAGGGTCTCTAAACGAGCTATGAACCTAATCATCTGAATCAACGAGTTAACTCTAAACACCTGCAAAAGATTCCTGAGGTCTTTAAAACTCCCAGCCTGGTTCATCACTCAAACCCCAATCATGGGTAAGACTGCCGACCTGACTGCTGTCCAGAAGGCCACTATTGACACCCTCAAGCAAGAGGGTAAGACACAGAAAGAAATTTCTGAATGAATAGGCTGTTCCCAGAGTGCTGTATCAAGGCACCTCAGTGGGAAGTCTGTGGGAAGGAAAAAGTGTGGCAGAAAACGCTGCACAACGAGAAGAGGTGACCGGACCCTGAGGAAGATTGTGGAGAAAGGCCGATTCCAGACCTTGGGGGACCTGCGGAAGCAGTGGACTGAGTCTGGAGTAGAAACATCCAGAGCCACCGTGCACAGGCGTGTGCAGGAAATGGGCTACAGGTGCCACATTCCCCAGGTCAAGACACTTTTGAACCAGAAACAGCGGCAGAAGCGCCTGACCTGGGCTACAGCGAAGCAGCACTGGACTGTTGCTCAGTGGTCCAAAGTACTTCTTTCGGATGAAAGCAAATTCTGCATGTCATTCGGAAATCAAGGTGCCAGAGTCTGGAGGAAGACTGGGGAGAAGGAAATGCCAAAATGCCAGAAGTCCAGTGTCAAGTACCCACAGTCAGTGATGGTCTGGGGTGCCGTGTCAGCTGCTGGTGTTGGTCCACTGTGTTTTATCAAGGGCAGGGTCAATGCAGCTAGCTATCAGGAGATTTTGGAGCACTTCATGCTTCCATCTGCTGAAAAGCTTTATGGAGATGAAGATTTCATTTTTCAGCACAACCTGGCACCTGCTCACAGTGCCAAAACCACTGGTAAATGGTTTACTGACCATGGTATCACTGTGCTCAATTGGCCTGCCAACTCTCCTGACCTGAACCCCATAGAGAATCTGTGGGATATTGTGAAGAGAACATTGAGAGACTCAAGACCCAACACTCTGGATGAGCTAAAGGCCGCTATCGAAGCATCCTGGGCCTCCATAAGACCTCAGCAGTGCCACAGGCTGATTGCCTCCATGCCACGCCGCATTGAAGCAGTCATTTCTGCCAAAGGATTCCCGACCAAGTATTGAGTGCATAACTGTACATGATTATTTGAAGGTTGACGTTTTTTGTATTAAAAACACTTTTCTTTTATTGGTCGGATGAAATATGCTAATTTTGTGAGATAGGAATTTTGGGTTTTCATGAGCTGTATGCCAAAATCATCCGTATTAAGACAATAAAAGACCTGAAATATTTCAGTTAGTGTGCAATGAATCTAAAATATATGAATGTTAAATTTTCATCATGACATTATGGAAAATAATGAACTTTATCACAATATGCTAATATTTTGAGAAGGACCTGTAGTTACGTTTAAAGTTGTGTAATTAAAATCAATGAAGATGTCTCTAATTTAAATTTCAGCACAGCATTTGCAGATCTAATAAGAACTGAAGGGAACGACTGCCTTTTAAAATAAATAAATCTCCACCAAAATCAGGCTCAGGAAGTGCAGCCCTTTGCCTTAATCGCCTTAAAAAAAGTAAATTAGCAGTAGAGGTAACAATTTCGTTTAATATTTTGAGAAGGACCTGTATAGTGAGTAAATCAAGCCCCTCACAAATCCTCCTCAAAGGGAAAAATCTTTGATTCAGAGTTCTATTTATTCCATGTGATTCCAAATGAGTACAAGACAAATGAGTACACTTTACAGTGAAACAGTATTAGCTTACACCAAAAGTGCAAAATCAATAATAACTCTGTACAACCTGAAGGCTAACACACTCCCTGTGGACGCAATCAGTCTTTACTATGGGACCACCAAGAAGATACAGCATCATTAATCATCATCCACAAACCAGGTAACAGAGTGAGAAAAATATTAATTGGGGATTTGCAACAAGACACAAAACAGATGTATCAGTGCAACAGCTCTGAGTGTGCATCTTTTGTACCAATCTGCAAAAATGCTCTGAGAGATTTGTGTTATACTCCTGTTCATCCCTGGACAGAGACATGCAAGATTCTTGGTTCTCTGACCATCTGCACGGACAGAAGAATTTGGCGATTAAGAGGCAGAGCAACACAATAAATCAGTGAGAAGGGGTATAGTTTCTGCATGGTGCTGCCTCACTTCGACGCACTGACAGTTGTTGAGCTGAAACATTGCAAATCCCTTGTTCCTTCCTTTTTCTGCTGCTGCTGGCAGCTGTGACAGCTAGCTGCTTCTTGTTGTTTTCTAACTCTGAAAGGTTGCTGTCTCTGTCCTCCTAGAATTACTGTGGGAGCATTTCTTTTCTTACAGACCATTCTCTCTTGCTGATTGACTGTTTTATGCTTCACTGCAAAATTTAACTGACTCGTATATTCATTTTCAGGTGATTTCAGGTCTGTCTGTCATTGCACACATATCAAGGATTTATAAAAGGCTCACCTGTTGTGGAATACAGTAGCCTATATCTTAGTAGCCTATATCTTAGCAGTTTCTTGGACCATTTGCTTTTCATCCTCAGGCCTTTGCCTTCTTGGCCGCTCAGCTCTGACCTGTAGCAACAGCCATGAAAGCTAAATGCCTATACTGAGTGCATATTACACAATGTCAAATTTCTCCTTGGTTTCAGTGCTGAAGTGCACAAGGAGTGGATTATGGCTTTGAGAGTCGAGTCTCTCACTGCACATCAACACAAGCTCTGCAAGCAGAGATGCTGATAAGAATTAACTCGACACAAGCCAGCAATATGTACACGAGGCAGGTCAATTAAAGATGGACTTGTGTCTGCGTGAAGATAATCCAGAGGAACAGATCGGCTCTTTAGATTTCAGACGTTATGATTATGCAAGACCACAACACGGAGGGACTGTGGGCATGAGGCCGCTCTTTAGTCAGAAATAACAGTCTGTCTGTATGTTAAGTAGTAAGCAACATTACATTAGGCTGACCAGATGTCCCATACAGACGTAGTGAGTGGTAATTCCAGACCGATTACTGTCAATGCGAGAGTTGTAGTAGAAAATCCTTTTTTATACTTTACACTAATACATTAACTGCTGCTCAGATATCGAGTAATTTCTCTTTTTAAAAAAACATTTAAAGCATTTTTGAGGATTTCAAATAAAAGAGTTTAAAATTAGTGAGAATTGTTTCTAAATAACGCTAAGAACTTTAAAAGTGATTGTGTTAGCTGGATAATGCGTTTTTTGGCTGGATGTATTGCTTCATGATGGTTGGGTATTTTGTTGGTTGCATCATCAAACGGTTCTTTCTGATTGCAGTATTGTACACACTGTTATTGCAGTGACAATTGCAATTAGATAATTTAGCATGTTGGCCAGATACTTGGTAGGTTGGTTGGATTGATGAACAAGTCTTTCCCATTTTGATATATAACACACACATTGATATTTCTATGACAAAAAGCGATTAAATGTATAGTGAAGCTCTAGCTGCGATTCTCATTTGGTTTTCATTGGTTTTTATGTTGCTTTGAGGGCCTTGTTTATTTCGCAATGTCATTCCCTCTCATTAGATTCCTTCTGTTTATGTACACTGCAATCATAATCTTCCCCTTGTTCATGCCGTTGCTACATCATACCACAGTTTTCACCTTGTATTTTAAAATGTACCGTGAAACATGCTTACTGGTTAGATTTTACTAAACACATTTACCTGATGGTCATGGATATCCTCCATGTATGAGTAAAGAACAGCTGCTGGACAATACATTGTGCGTGTTATTGGGACAATCTGAATACAATACAATTTCTCCTGTCATTAGCATATTGTTCAGATTTACCCAGGTTTTGTTGTGGTTTTGTTTTGTTTAATAGTTTTTAATTAATTTTTGGAATTTGGGCTTTTGATTTCTTATCTGATTTGAAGCTTGCCTCCTCTCTGTCTGCATGAAACCACCTACTTTGCTTCGGATGTTCATGTTCCCAGTTAGGACTGCTTTGTAGAAGTTACCCTAACTAAAAACCATGAGAGAAAACACAAAAAAAATCTGATTCCTTCATCCAAGTCTATCTAAAAATAACATATTGTTCAAGAAGTCTAAAACGTTGAATACACTTACATCCAGCTGATTTTCAGGTTATTATTTGGAAAGGAAACAACGTTGATTTATTTCATTTTTAGTATTGCAGTGTAGTAATATACAGGTCCTTCTCAAAATATTAGCATATTGTGATAAAGTTCATTATTTTCCATAATGTAATGATGGAAATTTAACATTCATATATTTTAGATTCATTGCACACTAACTGAAATATTTCAGGTCTTTTATTGTCTTAATACGGATGATTGTGGCATACAGCTCATGAAAACCCAAAATTCCTATCTCACAAAATTAGCATATTTCATCCAACCAACAAAAGAAAAGTGTTTTTAATACAAAAAACGTCAACCTTCAAATAATCATGTACAGTTATGCACTCAATACTTGGTCGGGAATCCTTTTGCAGAAATGACTGCTTCAATGCGGCGTGGCATGGAGGCAATCAGCCTGTGGCACGGCTGAGGTCTTATGGAGGCCCAGGATGCTTCGATAGCGGCCTTTAGCTCATCCAGAGTGTTGGGTCTTGAGTCTCTCAACGTTCTCTTCACAATATCCCACAGATTCTCTATGGGGTTCAGGTCAGGAGAGTTGGCAGGCCAATTGAGCACAGTGATACCATGGTCAGTAAACCATTTACCAGTGGTTTTGGCACTGTGAGCAGGTGCCATGTCGTGCTGAAAAATGAAATCTTCATCTCCATAAAGCTTTTCAGCAGATGGAAGCATGAAGTGCTCCAAAATCTCCTGATAGCTAGCTGCATTGACCCTGCCCTTGATAAAACACAGTGGACCAACACCAGCAGCTGACACGGCACCCCAGACCATCACTGACTGTGGGTACTTGACACTGGACTTCTGGCATTTTGGCATTTCCTTCTCCCCAGTCTTCCTCCAGACTCTGGCACCTTGATTTCCGAATGACATGCAGAATTTGCTTTCATCCGAAAAAAGTACTTTGGACCACTGAGCAACAGTCCAGTGCTGCTTCGCTGTAGCCCAGGTCAGGCGCTTCTGCCGCTGTTTCTGGTTCAAAAGTGTCTTGACCTGGGGAATGCGGCACCTGTAGCCCATTTCCTGCACACGCCTGTGCACGGTGGTTCTGGATGTTTCTACTCCAGACTCAGTCCACTCCTTCCGCAGGTCCCCCAAGGTCTGGAATCGGCCCTTCTCCACAATCTTCCTCAGGGTCCGGTCACCTCTTCTCGTTGTGCAGCGTTTTCTGTCACACTTTTTCCTTCCCACAGACTTCCCACTGAGGTGCCTTGATACAGCACTCTGGGAACAGCCTATTCGTTCAGAAATTTCTTTCTGTGTCTTACCCTCTTGCTTGAGGGTGTCAATAGTGGCCTTCTGGACAGCAGTCAGGTCGGCAGTCTTACCCATGATTGGGGTTTTGAGTGATGAACCAGGCTGGGAGTTTTAAAGGCCTCAGGAATCTTTTGCAGGTGTTTAGAGTTAACTCGTCGATTCAAATGATTAGGTTCATAGCTCGTTTAGAGACCCTTTTAATGATATGCTAATTTTGTGAGATAGGAATTTTGGGTTTTCATGAGCTGTATGCCAAAATCATCCGTATTAAGATAATAAAAGACTTGAAATATTTCAGTTAGTGTGCAATGAATCTAAAATATATGAATGTTAAATTTTCATCATTACATTATGGAAAATAATTAACTTTATCACAATATGCTAATATTTTGAGAAGGACCTGTACATATAAAGAAAGTAAGCAGATTACAATTTTCTGTTTTTAAAAATGCTGCGAAGTTGACATATTAAGCATGAACACCCATGCTTATATTATCAAAAAGTAATTGGATTTAGATGCCTGAACAACTGGAAAATGTATGCAGCTTCATTTGCTGTTGATTTAATTACAGATAAAAAATGCCATTATGCATTTATGGGTTGAACGCCTCATTACATTTTCATATGTGCTGGTTAGTAAAGGGAAATTCCTCTGTTGTACACCAGCTGTCCAAAGACAGATAAACTAGTAAGGAATTGAAAACTCAATATTAGGATATTATTAGTAAATATGAGTGCACATACAAGCCAAGAGATGTCTTGTTATTTAGGATGTGCAAATCCAATCTTGACAAAACACCCTAAATACAGCAAATATAAATCTTGCAGACACTGTTTTACACAGTAGTGACCTGATTATGCATGCAGTCTGATTCTCTTCACCGCGGGCCTCTGTGTTAATGTTGTCCACCATCCTGCTTAGATCTCTAAAAAATTGCCTCTTTACCAGAACACACCCGATGGGACGCCTGCCCTGTCGAGCAGCTACCAGTTGACTTTTGCAAATGCCTGCCTGTGTTACATCAGCATGGGGCTCTGCACAGCGGTGGATGGAGAGCAATTTTAAAAGGCCTGGGCTAGTGGGCCAATAAAGCAGCAATTTGCTTCACACAGCAAGCATTTTGTTTTATGAGCTGGCTTATAATGCTTGCAGGTTGGTATGCTAATAGTGGATTATTAAAAATCTGTCAGTGATATTGATTATTCAATTACTCTTGTTCTTTACTCATTCTTTGAAACGAGCCAAACCTGTACTGAAGTAATTAGCAGGAGTTGCCTGGGCATATGCTGTTTGAATATCCTCTCGGCTTTTCCTAACAAACCAACTGCATGACAATCTAAGAAGATCTAAACCATCTATGTGATGCCTGATCTAACAGCTGATTGGTTCAGTTCAACATAAGGACGTTTATTTTGTGAACTGAGGGACGTGGAAGTGGATCATTTGGTGAAAAACGTGCTTTTTCACCAAACTAAAATTTACAAAAAAGCTCTTATTACAAATTTAGCAAAAACAATTTAAATAAAAAAATAGATGGAAAAACAAGTTCTCCTTCAAACAACACTACCTGTTTCACCAGCCTCCCTTGTATGCTCTAATGACAACATGCTTGCTACTGTGAGCATGTTGTATTATTGTTTTGTGTCTCTATTGATGTTTATATTCTTCTTACATTTGTAGGGAGTAAGCTTCTCAACAAAATTCATCATCAAAGTCCATTTGCACATCAACAGCTGCATATGCCTTAAATTTAATCTATTTCAAATTCTTATGTACAATAAATAAGGGAAAATAACAGTTATTAAATTCTGATTTAATCAACACTGCTGATACAGTGCTGTGCAATATTTCCCTATAATAGAAAAAAAAACTATAGATAAACTGTGTCGCGAAGCATTGAACATTTTCAATGAGGAGTTGCCAGATTTGACCAAAAATTGACAGTGGAACCCTGCAACTTATACAAGTATCAGAACTCTTCCAGTTTCAAGCACTCCATCAAATTAATGAGCAACATGCTCTGAGGAAACAAAAATCATTTTGAATTAGTTAGTGGTACAAATGCCAAAAGGACTGATGTTTAGTTTAAAAGGCATAAGAAAGACTCGAAGAGGAAAAAAATTAATTTCCTCAAAACTGCACAACCTGACAAAATATTGTGCAGATGGTAAAACAAACAGGCAAAAATGTCAAGAGACCCAGGAGGGGCAGAATTGTCCATCTTGCATTGCACCTTGCCTGCTGTGTTTAACTTATAAAATGTAATCGGAAGCAGGTCTGTTATACTTGAGATGTTAGTTTCATACCTGTCAGAGTGTTGGAGGAATTTAGTGAATCTTAATCCAGGGAAGCATCAGAGCTCCTGCACCTGATGGCCTTCATGTTGTCTTTCAAAAAGGCGGGAAAAGTAGCAGAAGAAGGTAAAGAGGGATGGCCAGATGAAAGAGAACGTTCCAGGATGGGCAATGAGTATTGTAGGGTACCATATAGAGGTCAAGGGAATTGAGGTATTAGTAGTGGAAACTGAGGGGGCTTAAGCCTGCAGTTAGGTAGAGGTGAAAGGTTTGAGAAGAGAAGGAAAAATGGTTGGAAAAAGTTCAGAACACTTAGCCATGCAGTGTATTTATCTGCAGGTCAAGACAGACCTCACAAGACGTCCGAATGGTGTGACGATCCATGCATGCTATGCACAGAACCCATACCAAAGAGATGTTAAAACAATGACGTGTTTCGGTTCAGTCCATGATGACACGTGCTCATGTGACTGGTTGCTACCAGTGTTCCTCCTGTTGGGCCATGTGCATACCTGAAAGTGTGTGGGCACCCGGTCATTCTGTTTGACAAGTGCATCCGCACTCTTGAACCCCGCATGTTTCTGCTTATTTGCCCCTTTATTTCAGTCATTTTTTTCCCTCATTTTCTTTCCTGCTTCTGCTGCAGGATCTAATGAAAACAAAGAGTTTATTATGTGAATAAAAAATTGTGTAATCAGATTATTAATTGGGGGTTTCACTACGAGGTACTGAAACTCATGTAGTTTATCAATAACTTTTAAGAAATTATTATAGCTAAGAGAGCAGTGTTTAAATGATCATGTGATGTGTTAACCTTTCTGGGGAATTTTGGCTCAGGGTTTATTGCCAGGTCTACTGTTGTACCGATATTTCTTTCTCTGGCTTTCCATGTCTTCTTCAGAGGCACATATAGACAATCACTAAGTCAGCCTTCTATCACCTGAACATTTCCAAGATTAAAGGACTAATGTCCCAGCAGGATCTTGAAAAACTCAACCATGCATTTATTTTTTGTCAAATTAATTACTGCAACAGTGTCTTTGCAGGTCTGCCTAAAAGTCAATCAGACAGCTGCAGGTGATCCAGAACGCTGCTCCCCAGGTCCTCACTAAAACTAAGAAAGTAGAGCACATTACCCCAGTTCTGAAGTCCTTACACTGACTCCACTCCATGTATCTCAGAGAATAGACGTTTATAAATCACTGAATGGCTTAGCTGAAATGTGCTTTACGAATAAACTTGCCTTGCTATGCCTTATTTTAATTTTTAAAGTTGGTGCAAAACAAAAAACTTTAAACATGGAAAACAACAGAGAGAAGAAATGTTGTTTTTTTTTTTTTTCAAGATTTTTTTGCAGCACTAGAGGCCTTTATTTTTTCATTTTTCAATAGTAGGTAGACAGGAAAGGGTAAAGAAATGGGGGGGACATTCGGCAAAGGTCGCCAGGTCCAGGACTCAAACCGGGACAGCCGCATCGAGGACTTTAGCCTCTGCACATGGTCGCGCGCTTAACCCCTACACCACCAGCGCTGTGCCCAGATGAAATGTTTTCAACAGTGTATTTGGATGCACAGGGTTCAAAACAGACAGGGTGCCAAAAATTAAAAGTGTGCAAAAGCTTACAAATGTGCAAAATATTGCACAAGCAAATTTGTGAAATGTATTTAACAGTCCAGCTGCAGCTAGGAAGAAACTATCCATGTGCTGTAAGGTTTTGGTTCTGATGGACAACAGATCAAACAACATTATTTATTACTATTACTATTACTGAGTAAATGAAAGATGTCTGACTTATATTTTTGGGCAAGTTTTAGGTATTTTATGTAGAAAAGTGTGCTGACATTTCTGCTGCTTTCTGCTTGCTTAAAGGTGTGGATCAGGTTTTTTTGCAATCATATATTTATCTTTCTGTAGAGCCATTATTTATAATGTACACCTCTCCACTTGCTTCACAAATGACAATACCAATCTGGTTCTCTTGCTGCTGGACAGAGCCTGCTGCAGGTAGGGTGAGAGTGGTGAGCAGAGAAATGAAACACAGATTTATGCATTCAGTCACTTCTAACTTTGCTCACTGATCATGCCAGAGGTAAATATATGATTATTGATGAATTAATATTAATCAAGAATCATAATTTAAAATAATAATTTGAAAAATATTCATTTCTTAACCAAAAATCATCACTTACGAATAGAAATCAGAGATATCCTCTGGTGTTGTGATTATGGGCTCAAAGCTCTTTAATAATTACAAATTATTAACCAAAACCACAAACTGTCACTGTTTATTCAACCGCTTCACCGAAGGTGGGGGAACTTCGACCTTGTTTCTACAGATAAATCTCTCTTGCACGAAATAAACACAAACGCTTCTCTTAATTATATATATGAAGATTTATTGAAGCCAAATAATCCTGATATACCATTATTCTGGTCCAAAAACCATCACCTAACTAACAAGCACCGTTCTACACAAAGGGAATAACAATGACTACCTAACAATAATAATAAAAGAAATATATATATATGCAATTAGTGTCTATGAAGATCAAACTAGCAGTTTATTGACAAATTGTGTAATTTGGGTTAAATGGGAAGAAGTCCTCCTGTCGTGTTGATGTCTCGATCGCAGCGATCAGCTGATGAAACGGTGGGGCCACGCCCCTTTAGCCACTATCAGCTGAATGCCCCAAATCTTGACAAAGGGTCATAAAACTCTTGAGGCGGGAACCCAGTGGAAAATTTCCAGCAATAAAACTGTAACAAAGAGTGGTCGGGCGAGGCCCGGACCGCAGCTGCCTTGAATGAAAAACTTTTAAAAGTCCAACTTCTAACTCCTGGCTGATTTGGGATCAGCCGGACAAACATTAACCACGGTTCCGCAGCAAATCAAAACACAGCTCAGCATAACATAATTCAGTCAGTATTGCATGCAACAAGTTAATACCTGAGATTAACTACTGGTGATCCTACATCACCTTAACTGCCTCATCCTGCCCAGACCTCTAAATGCACCTAACCGGTTTACTATGAAAAGAACGAAATTACTTTGAAGTTGATTTCTCCACAGGTTGAGGATGGGATCAGGTCTGAAGAAAAAGGGGGGGGGGGGGGGGGGGATCACGCGTCCGTGATCGAATTATGAAAAAAACGGTAACTTCTCATCCGTCCAGGAGGGGAAAAGATGAAGAACCTTTAGTCGACTGCATACACAAGGAGGAAACTCATCTCTTTGGACATAGAACCTGTGTAGATTTTCACCTGCGCCGGTTGTGGCGCGGTCTTCGATCGGCAGATAAATCCTCTGATCTTCTCGTATCAGACAGATTTCCAGCTTTCAAGCTCTTCCGGGAATGGCCTTGTGGAGCAAAAGTTCGCCTGCGACCTCTTGTCTCTCCAGAAATGCGCCTCCTATACGCTGTCCTGCGACAGGCGGAAATGGCCCCGAGACTATGCATCTCAGCCGGTTTATACTTCCAGTGACGTCAGAGCTGCGACGTCTGTTGAGCTGCGTGCGTCAAAATGTGCGACCAAATGGATGGCCCCAACACAGCCAAACAACACAGATGTTACCTATAATTTACGTGACGGGCTTGAAGGAGGAATACAGTCTTAAATTAAAAGGTTTCTGTGAATGAACAGAACAGGAGAGATAAACAGATGTAAATAGATTGGCTAATGCCAGGTTGTGAATGCTATTAGCTATAGTCAGTATGCCTTATTAAAAAAAAAGAATAGATGAAGAACAGAAACTAGTGTATTCTGGGATGGAGAATTGTGTTCATACTATTAGGAAGTCAATTATGAACATCAGTTAATAGTTTTTAACCTGTTTGAACTTAATTCGGATTTGGATTTTGTTAAGGCTGAGCTTGTGCAACACTGTTAGAGGGGAGTAGTGTGTCCACATATAGGAATGCATAAACTGATTCTGCAGATCATCACTCAGTAGAGAAGTAAGAATTCAAACAATAGGAAGGGAATTGCTGTCAAGATCCTGAGGTGTTAGGTTATGGTTGTAATTTATATTCATGTTTTTCTGCATGTTCCTTGTTATGTTGTATAGGCCTTGCCATATTCTGTTATTTGTGATACTTGGGTTTTGCCATATAGATCACTTCCGTGTGCTCATTATTTTTAGGTGTATTTCTTTAGTTCATTCTTTGTGTTTTTCTTGTGATCCTTTTATATTTAGATTGTTTCCTGTTTGGCATTTTAACTAGGACTTCTTGTTCAGCTCCACTCATGTTTATTTGCCTTTTCTACCTTTTATTGCTCTTTTCTTCTGTCTCAGCTACAATTCATTCCCTCTGATTAGCTCTTCTGGTTGGCCTGTCATTTCTCTTTCCCTGCCTCAGTGTATATACTTACCAGTTCTCTTTGTCCTTTACTGGTTCCTTCCGTTTTCTCTGCTCCATGCTCGTTTTCTCCATGTTTCCAGTTGCTCCTGCTTGTTCTGCATGAGTTCTGTAAGTCATTTGTGTTGTTTTTTCTATTAAACATTCTCATTATAGTTGCTCTGCATTTGAGTCATTTAAAATCAAAAATGACAACTGCAGGTCCACCAAATTTCCATCATGTTAATAGAATATGGTTATTTGGTCAACTGATAAGGGTTCCTGTCTCAGAAACTCCCTGAGAATGCTGAAGATCCTGGTGCAGACCTTAAACATGCTGAAGAGATTGTAGGCATTATCTGTTCTGGAAGGACGGAATGATTTGCTAAAAGTGGGTTATCCTGCTTGAAATACATCACACTAAGGGTAAAACTTAAGAAAAGCTTATTAGTGTTAAATAAGTACTGCTGAACATCAGTTATAGTTGTTACTAAAGTGAGCTATGTCTGTTTGGTCTGTCCCTAATGCATTTTTATCTAGAGGTAGTCAATTTCTCTGTCAGGAACAAAAACACTTACACACCAGCATGCATGCATGTACCCAGCTGCCCCAGAAATGTCATTCTGAGCTTGCTTCTTACTTTGTTGTTCCTGAAAAGGGAGTTGCACAGAAAGGTGGAGTGTCAAGGAGTTTAGCCTTTCTGACATGTTTACGTCTCTGAGGTTAACATTGTGACCCACTGTTCTCTTCTAGTAGAACCTCCACTTTCCCTTGAAGCTCCTTCAGAACCTACTTGTGTAAAGCAGCTCGTACCACGCTAGGCTTTGATAATTAAGCATTTTTCAACGGCATGTATCTTGACTATATACCAGAAACTCTCAGATCTGTGCTCCATCCTCGTCGAAAAAAGGACACCTCATTGAAACTTGATGAATTGTGTGATCTTCATCAACTTCACTCAGACAGCAGCGAAGTCTTTTGACTTTTGCACTTCACGTCTAAGACGCTGATTTTCGCTTTAATTATTCCAGACACACAAACACCCATAGATGGATGCGAGCACAGAATGAATGGGAGCTCATTTAGCGGGGACAGACTAATGATGCTGCCAGATCCTGCTCCCTGCTGAGGAGAGCTTCAGAAGATAAGTTGTCATGAAAACCTGCACTCTCAGCAGAGAGGTGCCTGTTGGAAGAGTTGTAGAGGAAGGATGTGCTCCTCAGAGCCTAACCTGATTTTATAGCTTCATGGCTGTGTATAACTACGCCTTTATACATATTATAGATCTAGTTATTGTGATGTCTCTGGATCCCCAGCGTTCTGTTAATTTTGATGTCTAGATTTATGACCAGATTTGCTTATAATAAAACCAAGCTGAACTTATCACACATTTTTTATTAAATCCTATAACAATACATCCATCTTTTCATTGAGTTCCTGACAATTACTTAATTTCTTCTGGGAATATTTCCCCCTTGAGCTATTTCCACATTTCTTTATTCCTTCTTTGCTGCAGCTTTCTCCCTTTTGCACTGTGACCATTAAGACTGACCAGAGCATAAAACTTGCTTTGCTGTCATAAATTCAGTTGTCAACACGGTTCAGGCACACGTAATATGAGGTGTCATAATTTCTCTCTGTCTCTAACCTGCGCTGTGTTGGAAAAGTTTTGCCAGCAGCAGCAAACATGTCAGTTTATTCAGCGAAAGACTGAAGTAATTTTAAACTACGAGCTGGAAAATATCACGTCAAATAAAATTAAAGTTAGGTTTTACTAATAAAAATGACTAAACAAGCTCTACAACTTGGACTTTAGGCAAATTCATCTCCTGTGTTTTGTGCGTAAAAAAGACCTTTTATCCCACAAATTTCCAATTACACAAATTACCACAAATGATGTACTTGACTAGATCTAAATACAAGTTTTTGCACAACTGACTATGTCACTATGCTTGTTTTATTGCATCCTTCACAGCTACACTGAGACTAAAGAAAGTTGCTGCCTTTTGGCTCTGTATGGTCTGCACTGTCTTGTTAAAGCACCAGTTTTCCCATTTTGAATGCATTGTGAATGCCCCTCTTTAGAACCCTTTTATAACAATTTCAGCAGTACTTGTAGCATCATGGTGCATGGAGCATTTGCTTTAATGAATCAAACATCCAGTGAAGCCATTTGAAGTGAAGTGGAAAATGACTGATCTCAGATCGAATTAAAGCTGCACTTGGGCTACACAGTGGCACAGTTGGAAGCACTGTTGTCTTTTAGCAAGACAGTCACAGGTTGGAATCCTGGCTGAGGTCTTTCTGCATGGAGTTTGCATGTTCTCTCTGTGCAACTTCCTCTCACACTTAAAAACATTAAGTGGTTAGTCTAAATCTCACAAACTAATGTGTGTGAGATTTTGATGCTTTCTACTGTTTCTCTACAGATGGCTAAAACAATGATAGAATGTAGAGAGTTTCTGACAGCTTCAGTAAGAACCAACAAATCAGAAAAAGAACTTCAAATATGATGAGGGCAAAAATATTGAAAGTTTGATGCAGTTGGCTCTTGGAAGCCACTGAACAAACATTCATCATTAAAAAGGCCACTGCTGATGTGAGCTGTCTCATTAGCTCCTCAGCCACAGCATGCTGGAAATCCTGCTAACATAACCTGCAAGGAACACTTTATCCTTCAGAACCATATTCTAAAATGCACTGACAAATGTAGAGTTGGGTGTTTATTTCAGTTATTCTTCCTCTTCAGTCAGTCACAGAAAAAAAAAACATGCCAGCTGGGAAACAAGGCAATCCATTGCTTTTCTTTCATATTTTGAAATGTTTCTTAAATCAATAGATATTGGGATTAATAAAAGTGTTACTGATTTGATTCCTTGAGTGTTTGCTAGCTACACAGTACCACTTAAAAAACTATCTCAATTAAATTATTCTTTAATGCTAATTGTTTTAACCCGGTTTTATTTAAACTAATCAACTTATTCAACAATTTTTTTCAGAATTAGACTGTTATGAATAATTCATGCGCCTACAATTTATGAGTTGTGTGCATACTCACATGCATGTGTAAGTAGCTTCTGCACAGGGTTACACCTGGTGTGTGTGTGTGTGTGTGTGCCTTTGTAAACTGTGTGTATTTGCTGGGAGAAGGCAGCCAGGGAGCTGACCTATTCCTCAGTCCGGAGGCGGAGGCAGCCCGGTGTTTAATGTCACCAGCAGGGTGGGACTGCAGGAGAGATGGGGAGTTGCAGAAGAGGATGCTGGCTGGAGAAGGTTGGGATAACAGGATTTTGCTCAATTTCAGTTCAAATATGCATGTTCCTCTCCCTCATATGTGATGATGTTTGGTCTGGCAGAGATGCGGTCACCTATCAAGTTTGTTATCGTTAAAGTGAGTCACAACCTGACTGTTGACTTGTTTTCCCTAAAAGGAGTTTTTTTTATTTTTTTTATTGATGCATCTCTCACCTAGCTCTATCTCTCACTTTATACTGCATCGTCGCACATTTTTCTCCTGTGGTATAGATACAGCTAGGTCTTAAATTGTTACTCTTGGTAGACTAAAAGTAGAATATGAGAAAATGTAACTTAAGTTCATGAGCAGCTTGGGTATCTTAAGTATTCCTGCTACTTACATGTTCTCCATTTTTCTGCATGAAGGTCCTGGTAAGTTGTTTGATTTTCCACACTGACCAATTTCTTTCTTTTGAGTGAAGAGACAGCAACAGTAACCAACTTCTATCAGGCCAGCTTTAAAACTCAAAAGAACTGGTACCTTTTGGTGTGCAGTTTTGAAACTGTAAAACTTTTCACAGAAACAAGCAATAGTTTCACTTGTGTTGGTGGGTATAGAAAAACCCAATGATCAACCTTAAGAGTGTCACACTCTAAAACTGACAAGTGTTAATGCACCAGTGTGTACAATTAAGGAGAAAAAAATGCAGTGACAGACGACCAGGTGACATGTTAGAACAATGATTACAGAGCAGTGATTAGAAGAACAGCATTGTCAATCTTTTGTACAGTGCCTTGCATATTTATGCATACCTTTTGAAGTACTATACATTTTGTCGTGTTACGACACAAACCTCAGTGTAAGTTTTAGGATTTTATGTGATTGACCAGCCAAAGGTAGTGCACAATTGTAAAATTGATGAAAAACTTGTTTGCTAATTTCTATTCTCCCTTCATCCCCCTTTTCTGTGATCCCACTTAAAAAATCCATTAAAGAAATGACCTTCTTAAATTTGTAAATCAGAATAGAGTATGGTTGTGTGTCATTTCATCTCAGTTTAAATCCAGCTTTTCTGTGAAAGTCTCAGAGGTTTGTTTGAGAACATCAGTGGCCAAACAGGATCATGAAGACCAAGGAAACACCGCGGACATCTTATGGAGGTAAATTTGTCACAATATTATTCAATCAAACCAAAAACTAATCTCAATTTAAAAAAAAAGAATTTCAATCAACAAAATAAATTGTGGTAAAAACATTTGGAGTATTCAATCAAAAAAAATTATCTAAAGACGTTTCCCTATTGGTTAGCGCTGACTAAAGCGGCAGACTCTAAGGTATGTCTCAATTCAGGGGCTGCATCCTTCGAAGGACCCGGTCTACGTGGGCGGGGTCCTTCGTCGACCGCTAAAACCACGGAGGCCGGAAGTGGGCAGCTGCGGATTGGGACGGTCTAGCCTCACCGCCAGGAAGGCTGGCGAGGCAAACGTCCGAGCACGTTTGAAATTAAGCGATGTCTTGATAAATCAAGCAGATATTTTACGTCTACACTGTTTTATTCCGGCACTGAAAATACTGTAGAGGTTCATTTGTGTCACAGAAAGCGTAATTTTTCACAATTTAATCACAGCTTTTGCCGCCGTGGTGCGTCATGGCTGCCCCTGCTTGACCAATCCGGGAATCATGGGAAATGATAGTCAGCGCTAACCAATAGAGAAACGTCTTACATCGTTCGTCTTTAGGCTGTTCATGTTCCCAGAACTCAAAATTCTTTTAGTTCAACCAAAAACAGAGAGCGTCAAAACCAAAAGGACCAAAGATTTTTGACATGCGCAAATAAAAGTTTATGTTTTGCAAATAACTTTTTCCTCTTCGTAAGAAAAAATTTGTAATTTTAACCAAAACGTTTTTTCAAACAATTTTTTTTTTCTCCCCAAAATAAAATATTCCATAACTCTGAAAGTTTTGATCACAACTTAATATTTTTTGATTGAGATTAGTTTTTTTTTTGAGTGAATATTCCAAACGTTTTGACCACAATACATTTTTTTTTGATTGAGATTAGTTTTTGGTTTGATTGAAAAATATGGAGACAAATTTATCTCCATAACATCTCAGAAACAAAGTTGTGTAAAACTTTAACATAGAGTTAGGTTATAAAACAATATCAATCTTAGTCTCACAGACTACGGACTCTAACAGAGTACTGTTCCAACAAAAATGGACAGACTGAAAAACAACTACAAACCTACCGTGACATTGTTGTCCATCTTAAGTGAATGGCCAGGCATGAAGAGCATTAATCAGAGACATAACCAAAAGGGCTTAAAGGGGTAATTACAGCAAAGGGTGGTTCTACAAATTATTTCCTGGGCGAAGTCTAAGATTTTGATTTTGATTTGTTGAAAATTTCTAAAACCATTTATTGTTTTCATTCTACTTAACACATATGTGCTATTTCTTGTTGGTCTATCACATAAAATACCAATACTTAAAATTTTATGATTGCAATTGACAAACAAAATGTTTCTGTCACATGGTGATGTGGAGAAACAAATATTCATTTATTAATTTTAAGGCTACGTTGTTGTGATTAGGGTTTCACTGTGGTAACAAAACATGCAATATTCTATAATAATGCTGAATGTTGTGATAAATATATGACTTACGATAGATAAAGAAATTATTAAAAAGCATTAATGTCTTTCTGCTTTGGTTTCTTAACAAACACAAGTTAATGAGTAGTCAGTTCAGGTACTGGAAAAATACAATTCAATATTTCCATCTCAGCAACGAGGTTTTATTGAGGTTATATTAAAAACGTGGCTTCTGGCTGATATCTAAAACATCTTAACTGTATTTTTTTATTAGGATGTTACTACCTTATCAACTCTTCACCTTCTAAAACATTTTATGCTGCATTAAACAAGTTTCTCCACATATATTGCAAGAATTGAAAACCTGAATACAGCGTACCAAAAAAACCCCCACTAATGACAGTTCTGCAGGTTAAGCATATGCTACCGGTGAAATTGTTACCTCTACTGCTAATTTACTTTTTTTAAGGCGATTAAGGCAAAGGGCTGCACTTCCTGAGCCTGATTTTGGTGGAGATTTATTTATTTTAAAAGGCAGTCGTTACCTTCAGTTTTTATTAGATCTGCAAATGCTGTGCAGAAATTTAAATTAGAGACATCTTCATTGATTTTAATTACACAACTTTAAACGTAACTAGATTGTTCAGTTACTAACATAAACCAGATGCCAACAGTAAGCTCACGTTTCTCCATTTTCTTCTCTTGAGATTCTAATGTGCAATAAGCCCCTAGAATCATTCTATTTTTGCCATCACTCCTTAACAGGCAAAATTTATAATCTGTACAAGCGGTCTTTATTTTGTACTTTAATTAGCCCTAGTGAAGCCATTGTCTCGGGTGATTGTACAGCTGAAACCGGGAAATCAATTTTCTCCATGAGGCGCCAGGGTTGAGAAGCCATGCTGAGAGTTGTGTCTGCTTCCATCTCTCCAACAAAGCCACAGTGGTTTGTGCTGCTTCACTGGCGATGTCACCTTACAGGTCCTTACTCCTCTCTTGTCTTCCTCATCACTCTTTCTTCCTCCTGTCCTCACATGCCTCATCAAACACTTGAAATAAGACTGCGGATTTAAAAAAGTACATATTGAGCCTTTTAGCTAGTCATTGGCAGCATATATGAGGTGTGTGCTTTCCTGCTCATATATTGATGTTTAAGTGAGTGTAAATTTAGTCAGCGGGGGAATGTTTGAAAATTTTTTGGAGGGGTTGTTGTATGACCCAAGACCATGTCTTAGGGAAACAGGCACAGTCATTGTCCTAATTTAAAGTCCCACATTGAGCACCGTGACACATCTGCCATATGTAAACTTAGTAAGTTGCATCATTCCCACCCTTGCCAGATCTCCCATGGTTTCAGTGTGCTTCTTTCTCCTCTCCAGAAGATTAGATTTCAGTTCTGCCACAAAATGTGTGAACAGATAGGGAAATACTCCCCGACAATGTTACAGGCTTAGGCAGATTTCTGTTCGTCTCTCCTCCGTTCTCCTGATAATTGTCCAACAGCCGGAGTCACTGGTGAGTTCTATTTCTAAATTTTAGATGCTACATTTAGCCTTTATTTTGAATTTTTCTCTTATGGCCTTTGAGCAAGGTAATTTTATTTATATAGCACCATAAAGGACTCCAAAGTACTTTATATGAAGTCAAAGGAAAGACGTAAAAGTAACAAAATCCTTTAAGCTTTGATAAACATTGCATTAAAAAAAATTTAAAATACAAATTTATTCTTGAACCTCACAATTCAATCACTCATCAGTAATTAGGCAAAGCGGTCATTAGTTAGACTCTTCGATCAAAGCTGCAGTAAAATGTTATGCTGTCTGTTCTGATTTAAATGTAGAAAGAGTTTCTCCACATCTCAGGTTTTCAGGGAGTTGGTTCCAGTGCTGAGAAGGATAGAAACTAAATTTTGCCTCCCTTTTGTTTGGTTATAATCCTGGGAACACTGAGAAAGCCGGTCTCTTGGCTGGACTACCGCAGTTCTTTAGTATTTGCATAGCACCTTTCACAGATAAAATCATAAAGTGCTTCAGAAACACTTCAGAAAGAAAATATAACAAACATGAAAAACACCACATTAAATAAAGTTGTTACAAACATGCCTTTGGATGCAATTTATCCTTCTTCTTCTACATCCTTAGCTCTGAATAATTTAGCTCTATCATATATTAAAAATTTGATTGTTCCATTTGTTCTCAACAGAGTAGTCTCCGACTAAAGGTCCACTTGTGGTTTCTGTGTTTGCCACCAACACAGTTCCAGCCTACTGAATGATATTTTCAAATTTTTTGTTTTCCCTCTTTACTCCCTTTCATTTCTTTTTCGTCTCTCAATGGCCTGGGTGTCTGTGTGAAAACATGCTGATGCAGGCCTTTCCCTAATAGTGCTCCCATGTTCAGCAGCAGTGACAGTAGTGATGGCCCATCTTAATGATTGCTGGGAGTGACTCATCTAACACCAACACAGAAAGAAGAGGAGGACAAGAAATCGGAGGCAAAAAGAAAATAAAATACATTCCCACTTGAGTTTTCACTTTTTGATAATTAAAGGCCCTGAGCTATTGGGAATACTCCTCAGCCACACACAGTGAATTCCCTGTGTGTCAGGAGTGGGTGGACGTTAGTGGGAAACCTTATGCCATAAATCTATTTTAACTGCAAGGACCGTACTTTCTAATTTATCTGTCTCCAGCCTTTTTCTGTGCTTTGTTGTCTCTCCTCTCGTCTGCTTTTCTTTTTCCCTGAGTTTATAGCAGAACCGCTCTCCCTGCTCGTTTTACCTCTCCAACCTTAACTTCTTCCTTTTAGCCCGCTGCTGCTGTAAGCATGGAAGCTAAGTGGCTTCATTAAGCTGTCACTGATCTCTCCAGCTTCAGCCGGGCCAACCGCATCATTAGTCAGCCATGTTTTGAGATGTACAGTCTCCCAAAAATAGATTAGCCTAAGCTTCCAAACCTCAGAGGAGGCTCTGTGAACTCAGTCAGGACCACCTAGGGTTTTTTTTGTTGTCATTTTCAATCTTTTGCAAAATATATTGTTTGTATTTTCTCTAACTCGCTACTACTATTAATGTTCTTGTATTTTTTTCTTAATTATTATTATTATTATTATTATATTTTCAAGGATGGGTTGGTGGTTTTTAATTTTTAGGATTTTTATGTTTTTGTTAAATATATTTTTATTTAATTGATTGTTTATTTATATATTTAATTATTTATTTCATTATTATTTTTAAACGATTGTCTGGGTTTCCCTGTTTGTCCCAACATGAGAGCCTGTTCAGCATTTTATTGGTCACATGTACTGTACCAGATGGACTCATCACCATTAAAGCTTAAATATATCCTCTGTTAACCAGTATGTCAGCAGTGATCTATATGGTCAGGGGGCCCATTTTATTAAACCCAAACCTGTTTCATCTCATGCGGCCTTGTCCAGTTATGAGAGTTGTACATATGGATAAGCCAGCTGAGGATGTCGCTACCACCCGCTGGATTAGCAGCCTGCTGACAGGCCAGCTGTTCAACTTTTGCTCTGATCTTAATGTTGCTGATTTCTCATATAATGTGGAAGCGGTCAGTCAACAAAAAAGTATGTAAGCTAGATGTAGAAGATTTCCCAGGAAAGCTGTTTATTCACCACTTACAATGATCTAAAATAAAAACCGACTTTAGCTGTGACATAAATGATCTCAGACAGGCTTTAATATCCTCGTGCCCAGAAATGATGGAATGGTGCAGCTGTAATCTGATTTTTTTATTTTTGTTTGGCTGAAACATCAAGTGGTGTCTGTGCCAGCTAGAGAGCATCTGACATAATCCACCGCCGCTCATGTTGGTGCATGCAGGATCATCGCAATCACACCAACACCCTGAATGTCAGAGGGTTTCAGGACACATGACACGGCCCCAAACACTGAGAGACGCAGTGGGATGAAAACGTCATCGGAGCATCTGTTTATGTAACGAGTCTTGAACAGGGATGGGAGCTCCAAAAACATTCGATATGACAACATTTTATATTTCTTCTCTTTTAAAAGTATTCATGTCTTACATTTATGCATATCTGTAGATATTTTTATTGCAGTTTTATTAAAAGCTCTATTAAATGTGACCTGTGCATTACGTTGGAGACCAAAGAACTCAAGGAAATTGTTGCCATATTTTCCATCCATCCGTCCATCCATCCATCCATCCATCCATCCATTTTCTATACCCGCTTCTTCCGTACATAGTTGAAGGACAGCTGGTGCCTCCTGTGGTCTAGGGGCAAGAGGCGGGGTACACCCTGGACAGGTCGCCACTCTATGCAGGGGAACACACAGACACACAGGACAAACAACCATGCATAGAATTATTCACACCTAAGGGCAATTTTAGAGAGACCAATTAACCTAACAGTCATGTTTTTGGACTATGGAAGAAAGTCGGAGTACTTGGAGAAAAACCATGTATGCACAAGGATAACATGCAAACTCTATGCAAAAAGACCCCAGGCCAGGAGTCAAACTGAGGACCTCCTGGCTGCAAGGCAACAGGGCTACCAACTGTGCCACCATAGATTTTGTATTTTGGACCTGGTTCCAATATGCCCCAGCCCTCCCATATTTTCCATAATTTCATATTTTTTCATAATTTCTGCAATGTTTGCAAGCCATTCTTACTTACTAGATAAAGCAAGTCCAATAGAAAAAAAAAGTTACAATTAGTTAATTTTTTTATTTGAAGCTTTTATTGCATTTAACGTAATACCTACTCTCCTGTAGAGAAGACATGCCATTGGTTTTGATTTTGCAGAATTCAGAGTTTTCTTTTGGCTTTTTAAAGTGTTGTCTAATTTGCCTCGTACCTAAGGGAACTTCAGAGCATTCAGTTGACTTAATAATCATGTTTTTGGACTGTGGGAGAAAGTCGGACTGCTTTAGATTATGTTAAGTCCATTTAATACATTCAGAAGTGGAACATAAAGCCAAAAAAGTTCCATGACTGATTTCCATGCTCCACACAAACGCTATATCACTTACATACATAATATAGCAGCTAAAAGATGACTAGAATATTAAGAATACTTCATTGATTTACTAAACACATATTCACACCTAAACTAGACGTTATGTTGCTACCCCTAAAACCTCAGCTGTCAGAAAAAGACTAATATTCTTGTCTGCACACATCAAACTGTGCAATCCTTTATGTGTCACTGTTAACCTCAACAAACATTTTAGAGGACAGAGCAGAAAGACCTCTCAGCTCTGATACTTGGTATTGTAAAGCCGAACACAGCTTCAACAAATTGTACACTCCTTGGAGGTAGACTTGCTGTGTCAGATGTCGCATCTTTTGTTAAAGCCATGGATGATGTTATTATTGCAGAAGTCTGAATCGAGTCCGTGCAGCACAACATGTTGTGCACATGGACTATTAAAATTTAGCTTTCTCAAAAGTGTGGACAAAAAACAGGGCAGGCAGAATATCCAGAGTTTGCTGAAAAGTGATGTAATCTGTATTTAATCATTTGGCAGAATTAGCTAGAAAATAAAGGACATGCACTGATTGGTGTGTGAAAAACTTGACTCATATTACAAGGTAATAGTGGCCAATAATTAAGTTTCTTGAATGGCTTATTTGTGGCTTTTTAAGGCTGTAGTGCTGCGCAATATCCTGAATCTAAATCATCATCAGCAATATCAGTATGTTTATAATCTAACTGTAAAAAGGACTGCTCAGATGTAATATTTTGCAGGACATTATGCCAAAAGTCTGCATTAAGTGTCATACCTTCAACCTTTGAATATTGATGACATATTCTACCATTTTAATGGACTGTAACTCCCTTAAATAAAGTTTCCAACTGAGAAGGCCTCCTGGGACTTGTCCTCATTGGTTTCTGTTCCCATTTCAATGTGATTAACGTGCTGGTATATCAGCAGCCACTTCTCCCCTTCTCTTTGAAGAGAAAGCCTAAATAAACTCAAGGAGGGAACTGGGATAAAATTGGAGCTGCGGAAGAAAACTGATGATAGATGAGCCTAAAAGTTTGCTTCCTTTCTGTTTTTCTCAAACTTTTATGATAGCATGCATTTTTAATTAGTTTGCTTCTGTTCTTCTGAAATGGAAACTCAGTGATTCCAGTAAAATGGTGTGTTTAAATGTTCAGTGCTGGAATGAGATGGATGCAACAGCAGCAAAAAGGAGCAAGTATTTCATGGATATTCTTAGCCAGCAATTATTATGTTTCCTTCCTAAATGTGCTCATGGGGTCATTATTTTCAGCTCCACCTGCACACTAAGTGCTGTCTAGGTTTAATTTCTGTGGTCTTCATTATGTGGTGTTTTTTCAATTAGTTAAATATCTTTAAGGATGTTTTTGTAAATTGATCATGTTAGTAATTTCTTTTAAGACGCAGCAGGGGTGACATTCAAAGACTGTAAATGCAGAGTTATCTGGTGAAATTGCTTTAACCAATAGAGGAAAATATTTTATTCTTCACTGTCTGTTAGCCATGTGGCAGAAGATGTGTTTAGATGATCTGGATTAAACTGTTTAGTTCTCTTTAAATGTGGTTTTAGGAATTAAGTTGCAGGAAACAAGAATTTATATTGTTACATGTGTCTGTGAAAGACATCAGTCTATCCTGGTATAAGAAATGTTCCTGCTGCCAGTGGCTATTACATTACAGGTTAACTCAGGTTAATTCAAGTCAACTGTTTGAGAAATCAGCAGAAACTGAACTGAAATTGTAACTCTATATAATTGGATGGGAATTTGGTCTGCCAAAGCCATATGTGAATTTGGACTTTTGGGGTTTCTTCTACATCCACATGGAGATAAATTTTTAGGAGCCCCCATATTTTAGTTTGTTTGGTTTCCGGAGTAAAAATATCTTCAAACACTACTTTTGTATTTTCATGTAGTCAACCAACATTTAAGTTTTTGAAAGCAGTGTTGATGTAGCTCCACTGTGCAAGTATTTTACCTTGCACTTGTTTTTTTTTGTCTGCTTTCATTGCAGCATTATAGCACCACCACCATTGTTGTTTTCAATGTTCTTGTGTGGCATTTCTAGAAATTATACCATAATCATGAGTAACGTCTTAGGAATGACAAATAGATTGTTGTGTGAAAAGTCACTTTTTAAATTGACTTTTTCCACAACAAAAGGTTTAAATTGACTGAAGGTAACAAAAAAATGCAGTTATTTGTCTTGTGCTGTGAAAAAGTGTTCACCCTTTTGCAGAATTGTTTCTCGTTTTGCTTTTTTGTCACAAAATGTTTAAGATCATTAAATAAATTTTAATACCAGATAAAACTTAAGTAATTACAAATATCAGTTTTCAAATCAGGATTTTCTTTGCTATGCTATTAGGGGAAACATCCATCCTAATCAAAATACTCCTTCTGTTTGGAACAGAATACAACAAGACCTGAAGCTGTGCAGCTTAATTGGTCTGAATGGTTTTGAACATATTCTAAGGAGAATGGAGAAAGCATCATTGGATGGCTGTTCCTGTTCTTAACAACTTTACAGCTGTATTTTTTAATTTCATTGGCTATATAAATTGTAATAGCTATAGTATGTTTCAACATGTATGTACATATAACAGGTTGCCCTTGAAAATAAGACTTTATGTTTCAATGAGATGTACTTGTATAAATAAAGCTGAAAAAAGATGCATAATAATAAATCCAAACCATCCTGGTCCTATGTGAATAAGTCATCAACCCACTAAAAGTAGAAACGCCTTGTGGCACCACTGGCAACAATAACTGCTGTCAACCATTTGGAATAATTGGCAATGTTTCTTTAACATCTCTGTAATGGAGCTTTAGTGGATTTTTTTTCTTTCTTTTATTCAGCTACTTTGGATGGTTTTCTAGCTGGACCTGTTGAATGGCATGACACAGCATCACAGTTTGGTTTAAGTCCAGACTTTGACTGGACACCATGCAGACTAACTTTGTCAAATGTGTCAAATAGCCCTTCATTTAAGTGACATTGAAGTCTAATTGTTAGCCCATCGTGATATTTCCACAGGGATTGTAAAATCATAAATCCTAACCGCTTTAATGCTTTTGTAGCCTAGTATTGTTGGTTATCCCATTGAGATACTGACTTTATTAGCCCACTTGATCTTCAGAAAAGGGCAACTCAAGAAATGTTTTCTTTCTTGTACTGGGACCGGGTTGTGGGGGCAGCAGTCTCAGCAACGACACCTAGACCTCCCTCTGAGACACTACCTCCAGCTCTTTTGGGGGGAGCCCAAGGCGTTCCCAGGCCAGCCAGGAGACATGGTCCCTCCATTATGTTCTGGGTCGTCCCCTGGGCCTCCTCACAGTAGGACGTGCCTGAAACCCCTCCCGAGGGAGGTCTCCAGGGAGCTTTCGAAACAAATGTCCGAGCCACCTCAGCTGACTCCTCTTGATGTGGAGGACTGTGGATGTGGACTTTTCCAATTGAGAACCATGGCCTCGCACTTGGAGGAGCTGATTCTCATCCCCAATTCAAGAAGTACTCCCTTTCTTACTTCAGAATAAGTCTCAAATATCAAAACAACAGGGTGTCAAGCTTAAAGCACTCACCTTCATCCTCAGGGCTCCTGATGATAGCTTAGATACAAAATCACATGATGACAAGAAAAAATAGCACAGTCTTCAATTTGACAAGAAATACTGTTGCATTTTAATGATGCGAGATCTTTTGCCAGGGGATATCGTTACCCTTTTACTAAAAGCCAAATAAATAAAGCCCACCTCTGCATGACAAATAAAACATTGGTATGAACAAGTGTTATGGCATTTAACAGAATGATAAAAGTTTGCTTTTAGAAGGTAAGCATGTTAATATATTTGAGAATAAAACATTATTATTGATTCTAAAAGTCCAGCCATCAAGCTTATTTGTTCCTGGTGTGATAATGATATTTGCTGATTATGTGTTGGCAAAAAAGATACATATTTATATAAGGAATTTCCCCTCTACTCTCAACAATTACCTTAGAACAGAGTGGCAGTCCTCATCAGTTCCTCACTTTCAGGGCTGGGTAAACAGGAAGTGATCACACTCTTGCAGGTTAAAGACCCTGCTTGGCCTTTGTATTAGTAAATCTGACAAAGGCCACCAGACATTCAAGCACTTGCAGAGTAAAGCAGGCTTCATATCTCAGTCAGGCTAATTAAAGGCTGTGTTTGATGATGAAAGTGGGGTTGTGATGAAAGGGTGTGTTCAGAGGTGCCGTCTGAATGCATCCCAACACTAGATCTTTCCTCAACTCTTAATTAGAGCACGACAGGGAGGGATTAACAGCCCAACACCTGCGTCTGCTCAGTTTGATTTCTATATAAGAGTTTTAGTAACACCTAAATGCAATTTTATGGTATTTTAGCCTTTTTTGCTGAATGCCTCTGCGTCCCCCTAATCTGAGCTCTTTTCCACTTTCACATCCTTCATATCCAAACAGATGGCAGTAACGTGAAGTGTGGGCCGAGGGAGTGATAAGCATCATTTACTATCAAGAGTGTAGTAAGTGTGTGATGGGTCTGCTGTTAATGAGAAAAAGATTGGGTGTTAAGAGCATGTGGTATTCCAGTAGGTGAGGACATATTACCTCCTTCTGTGATGATACGAAGCTGACTGAAATCTCTCATCAACAACAGGAGGACGTGGTGGAGGGTTGCTCTAAGCTGCTCACAAATCGGTGGATTCCTGCACTTCCTGTTTTTAATGAGTCCTAAAAAAATTTACAAGACAAGCGTGTTGTTATGTAATATTTTGGTAGTTTTCATTAACTTTTAAAACACATTAATAAAGTGCTAAGATGGTCTCTTTTACGGGCGATCAAGGGCAATATGCACAGTGTATGAGTTGCAAAATTAAATATTGGATATTAACACGCTTAACTTGCAGCCATAAAGAGCATTTTCTGTGAATAGCAGCTTTGTCAGAAAAGTGTCAGAGATCAAACTTTTAAGGGGTGTTTGTTGTGCTAATATTAGCTTCAAGTCTTCTGATGATTATCAGAGGGTTTTTTTTATGTCTTGTCCCAGAAACCACAAACAAACTCATACACAAGCTTGTTCATCTGCCTTTTCTTTTACAAACTTTTACCATTTAAAAAAAAAATCTTTTTAAAATATTTCATACGTTATTAATATTTCATCTACTTTTATTTTACAACAACCAATTATGGGTGCATAATTAATATAATGAAAGAGTTTATTCATTTAGTAACTGAATGCAATATATTTATTATATAGATTCATTACACTCAGAGTAATATACACTGCTCAAAAAAACAAAGGGAACACTTAAACAACACAATATAACTCCAAGTAAATCAAACTTCTGTAAAATCAAACTGTCCACTTAGGAAGCAACACTGATTGACAATCAATTTCACAGATGTTGTGCAAATGGAAAAGACAACAGGAGGAAATCTTTGGCGATTAGCAAGACACTCTCAATAAAGGAGTGGTTCTGCAGGTGGAGACCACAGACCACTTCTCAGTACCTTTGCTTTCTGGCTGATGTTTTGGTCACTTTTGAATGTTGGTGGTGCTTTCACACTCGTGGTAACATGAGACGGACTCTACAACCCACACATGTGGCTCAGGTAGTGCAGCTCATCCAGCATGGCACATCAATGCGAGCTGTGGCAAGAAGGTTTGCTGTGTCTGTCAGCGTAGTGTCCAGAGCCTGGAGGGGCTACCAGGAGACAGGCCAGTACACCAGGAGACGTGGAGGAGGCCGTAGGAGGGCAACAACCCAGCAGCAGGACCGCTACCTCCGCCTTTGTGCAAAGAGGAACAGGAGGAGCACTGCCAGAGCCCTGCAAAATGACCTCCAGCAGGCCACAAATGTGCATGTGTCTGCACAAACAGTTAGAAACCGACTCCATGAGGATGGTATGAGGGCCTGACCTCCACAAATGGGGGTTGTGCTCACAGCCCAACACTGTGCAGGACGCTTGGCATTTGCCAGAGAACACCAGGATTGGCAAATTCACCACTGGCGCCCTGTGCTCTTCACAGATAATGGGGTGGCATTTCTTTGGAGGGCCACACGGCCCTCCATGTGCTCGCCAGAGGTCGCCTGACTGCCATTAGGTACCGAGATGAGATCCTCAGACCCCTTGTGAGACCATATGCTGGTGCGGTTGGCCCTGGGTTCCTCTTAATGCAGGACAATGCTAGACCTCATGTGGCTGGAGTGTGTCAGCAGTTCCTGCAAGATGAAGACATTGAAGCTATGGACTGGCCCGCCCTTTCCCCAGACCTGAATCTGATTGAGCACATCTGGAACATCATGTCTCGCTCCATCCACCAACGTCACGTTGCACCACAGACTGTCCAGGAGTTCTCATCAGGAGTCTCATCAGGAGCATGCCCAGGTGTTGTAGGGAGGTCACACAGGCATGTGGAGGTCACACACAATACTGAGCCTCATTTTGACTTGTTTTAAGGACATTACATCAAAGTTGGATCAGCCTGTAGTGTGTTTTTCCACTTTAATTTTGTGTGACTCTAAATCCAGACCTCCATTGGTTAATACATTTGATTTCCATTGATGATTTTTGTGTGATTTTGTTGTCAGCACATTCAACTTTGTACAGAACAAAGTATTCAATGAGAATATTTCATTCATTCAGATCTAGGATGTGTTATTTGAGTGTACCCTTTATTTTTTTGAGCAGTGTATTTCAAGACATTATACCAGTTCATGGCTTACAGCTAATGAAGTTTCTCAGAAAATCTGAATAGTACATACAACAAAGGAAAAATGTTTTCTGACTCCAACCACATTCCAGGTAGGTTGATTCCCCCAACTTCCAAATGGGCCTCACTTCATATCCTTGTTGCTTGTGCACCTTTTTCTACCACATGTTTTCCTTCCACTCGACTTTCCATTAATGTGCTTGGTTAAAGCCAGCAGTTACCTTTTGTGTCCTAAACTCCTGGAGGGTGAGGGTAGAGGGTGTCTGCAAATGCAGCTTACGAGCTCCCTGGTCGTCAGTCTTGTCAAGTCAAGTCAAGTTTATTTATGTAACGCTTTTCAGCAACAAGGCACTCAAAGCTCTGTACACAAGGAAAAACATTACAATGATACAGAAAATCAAGCACAGAAAAACAAATCAAATGACAATAATAATCCTTGGGGGTTTACTGTTAAGAGCTGGTTCTAATCCAATCTTTCCAATCAAGTCCAATCAATAGAGGTAATTAACTAATTATGTCATCTTTTGTAAGGAATTCACCCTGTGGTAAAAGAAAAATGATAATATTAATCCTTGAGGTCGCTGGTATGAGGCAGCTGTGGTCCCATTATTCAAATAGTAACAGTCATGGGCACTCACTGAAGTCTAATTAGAGAAGCTGGGTCACTGGTAGGTCCAAACTTTTCAAATACTAATAATGTTTGGCTTTCACTGTTATGAAATTGTTGTAATACAATCCTAAGAAATCTAAAAATCTCTGGTCATTGGTGTAAAAACAGCTGTAGTAAAATTTTCATATACCAATAATATTTGGCTTTTGTTGGTAATCCTTCTGAGAAATCTGAAAAATCTATGAAAAGTAATGAAATCACACATTTAGGGAAAGTAAGATAAGGGGGGGATCATATTTCAGACTCTATTCAGCTAAGAATAGAGTCTGAAATAGTACAAAAAACCTCAGCAGGAGTAAGCAACACACACATAAGTAAAGATTTAGCAAGGGTACGGTGGAATCTTGAGGGTGCTTGGAAGAATTAGACTGTCAACACTAATAGAAACGCCATTGTCCTTGAGAAAAGAGGTGGACATTTTATCAATCGGCCGCATAGTCCTATCTGCACAAAACTGGTAGGGGAGTGCTGGGGAAGAGCGTCGTGTTTCTATAACATCCAGGAGATATTTTGTCGATAGCCAGTTAGCAGAAGTTGCCAAGGCCACATTGGGGAGCCAGATTTATAAAAACAATAAATGTTGTAGTTCAGGCAGTTGTGAAATTCCAACCACCTTAAGAGTTTTACTAGTATGTCTTAATTGCAAATCCAAATAGCCAAATTTCTGGTATTTTCCGCAGATCTGGAGCGTACAACTTCTCCAAGATTACATCCTTTAACCTTTGAGTCCAACCGCTGCCAGGCTGCAATTCTGTTCAAGAATCGTGTCCAGCTGGTGATTCTGCTCTCTTAACATTTCAGTCTGAGTGTTGATCGCTCTGCAGACTCCATCTAACATCGCAGGCAGCTTTGGAATGCTTTGAACAGCCGCCCACGTTTTGCGAATCACTCAATAATCCAGGTAACCACCAACTCCAAAATGCAGAAATCCTGTTATCAAAAGTCAAAATATGTAAACATTTTCTACGTCCGCGACCGACATTGTAGTCAGGGACACAATCTTCCACTGCTGCCAAGAATCCATTGTATATCCAGAGATGAACGTCCCGTCTGGACAAGAGGGTCTTCTTTACCCTGTCTTCTCGTTGAAAAGAAAAAGATTTGATCAATTACGTTGAGAGTCCAGCTGACCAAATCCTTAATTTACAAGTTTGGAGGTTATGCAAAGCGAGGCTCTGAGAAAAATACAGACAAAAAGCAGAAGCAGGGATCAGCGGGGAGGGAGGGAGAGAAAACGCATACAGGTCCTTCTCAAAATATTAGCATATTGTGTTAAAGTTCATTATTTTCCATAATGTCATGATGAAAATTTAACATTCATATATTTTAGATTCATTGCACACTAACTGAAATATTTCAGGTCTTTTATTGTCTTAATACGGATGATTTTGGCATACAGCTCATGAAAACCCAAAATTCCTATCTCACAAAATTAGCATATCATTAAAAGGGTCTCTAAACGAGCTATGAACCTAATCATCTGAATCAACGAGTTAACTCTAAACACCTGCAAAAGATTCCTGAGGCCTTTAAAACTCCCAGCCTGGTTCATCACTCAAAACCCCAATCGTGGGTAAGACTGCCGACCTGACTGCTGTCCAGAAGGCCACTATTGACACCCTCAAGCAAGAGGGTAAGACACAGAAAGACATTTCTGAACGAATAGGCTGTTCCCAGAGTGCTGTATCAAGGCACCTCAGTGGGAAGTCTGTGGGAAGGAAAAAGTGTGGCAGAAAACGCTGCACAACGAAAAGAGGTGACCGGACCCTGAGGAAGATTGTGGAGAAGGGCCGATTCCAGACCTTGGGGGACCTGCGGAAGCAGTGGACTGAGTCTGGAGTAGAAACATCCAGAGCCACCGTGCACAGGCGTGTGCAGGAAATGGGCTACAGGTGCCGCATTCCCCGGGTCAAGCCACTTTTGAACCAGAAACAGCGGCAGAAGCGCCTGACCTGGGCTACAGAGAAGCAGCACTGGACTGTTGCTCAGTGGTCCAAAGTACTTTTTTCGGATGAAAGCAAATTCTGCATGTCATTCGGAAATCAAGGTGCCAGAGTCTGGAGGAAGACTGGGGAGAAGGAAATGCCAAAATGCCAGAAGTCCAGTGTCAAGTACCCACAGTCAGTGATGGTCTGGGGTGCCGTGTCAGCTGCTGGTGTTGGTCCACTGTGTTTTATCAAGGGCAGGGTCAATGCAGCTAGCTATCAGGAGATTTTGGAGCACTTCATGCTTCCATCGGCTGAAAAGCTTTATGGAGATGAAGATTTCATTTTTCAGCACGACCTGGCACCTGCTCACAGTGCCAGAACCACTGGTAAATGGTTTACTGACCATGGTATCACTGTGCTCAATTGGCCTGCCAACTCTCCTGACCTGAACCCCATAGAGAATCTGTGGGATATTGTGAAGAGAACATTGAGAGACTCAAGACCCAACACTCTGGATGAGCTAAAGGCCGCTATCGAAGCATCCTGGGCCTCCATAAGACCTCAGCAGTGCCACAGGCTGATTGCCTCCATGCCATGCCGCATTGAATCAGTCATTTCTGCAAAAGGATTCCCGACCAAGTATTGAGTGCATAACTGTACATGATTATTTGAAGGTTGACGTTTTTTGTATTAAAAACACTTTTTTTTTATTGGTCGGATGAAATATGCTAATTGTGTGAGATAGGAATTTTGGGTTTTCATGAGCTGTATGCCAAAATCATCTGTATTAAGACAATAAAAGACCTGAAATATTTCAGTTAGTGTGCAATGAATCTAAAATATATGAATGTTAAATTTTCATCATTACATTATGGAAAATAATGAAATTTATCACAATATGCTAATATTTTGAGAAGGACCTGTACAGTGCATACATGATTCACATAAATAAACAGTTCCCTAAGCATTATTAATATATATTTTATATTGTATATTAAATGTTAGAATGCATATTTGACATGATTATAAATAACTTTACTTCAGCAATAAAGGTCATTTATCGTATTATCTGTGCATTTAATAATCTTTCTGTCACGATCTTGTGGTTTGTAGCTATTTTAGTGCATACTTCCTTCCTCTGTCCCTCAGTTTTCATCATTTTGCTTCCTTTTTGCGCTTGGGTTCATTACATCTATCGCATAGACACTTTCAGCTGCATATCCATGTAATAACCCTGTAAAACAGACTGTGAATGATCCCGTAATGAACTGATGATGACAAAAAACACCTCTTGCAGCAGCAGCTCTTCCATTGTGACTCTGTGATTAATCAGGTTTACACCTGTCCAGATGCTGCATGCCATCCTGCAGGCTGAAGGGGCTTTGTGTTTGCTCACGATGGGGAAAACAATTAGAGCTGTCACATCACGCGTGAGAATATTGTTCAGAGTGATAGCAAGGGTATTAATCAGACAATAAAGACGATCAGCAAAAGCTTCCCGTCAGCAATTAGCAGTAAAATGACACTTTACGTGTAATTCAAGCCCAACTCCAGTCCTTTAGAGCTACTATCATATAACCTTTAGATGTATCCCTTCTCCTGCACACCTGAATCAAATGAATGGCTCATTACCAGGCCTCTGCAGAGCTGAATTACTGAATACCGATGAGCCAATTCAGCCATTTATTTCAGGTTTGTTGGAGCAGGAATGCATCTAAAATATGTACAATTGCGATGGTGTGCTCCAAGTCTTTGAGATTGGAATGCCAGATTCAAGTTGAGACTCTAGGGCATCCCTAAACATCAACATTTACTTTCATTCACTTTCAAGAAGCATGTTAGTAATAAATAAATTAATTTAAATATTATTCTGCCAGGAATATGAATAATTGTGTGCTTAACTGTATGTAAATACTAAAATATGTATGTGTAATTGTTAGCCTTTGTAGATAGAGGAAAATCACAATTAATACAATTCTTGTGCAGCAGATTATTATTGTTGTTTTTGGGGGTTTTTGTGTTTGAAGTTGAAGTTGTACATTGTATAAACAGCCACGGAAAAGGGAAAACACAAATAAAAGTCCCAAATTATTCTGGCATTATTGTTGATGATTAGTGTATGTACACTTCTGGCTGGAGGTTTATGCTGCAGATAGTGATTTTTAAAATAAAACTATTATGATCCTTAGGATCCTCTGTTTTCATAATTTCTCTGTTTATGTTGTCTAGGGTGTTGCCATATTACTTAATTCTTCAATGTTTAGTTTCTTAGTTTATTCTTGTATTCTTTTTACATGTGGAATTATTTCTCTTAGATCTCTGTTAAGGCTCCCACATAGTAGGAAGTAATGTGAGCAGCGTGGACTTCGTGCAGATTCCGAGTGCACTGTACTCGGACGTTTGAGGTTTCATAGTTGAGCGTACCAATTTCCTTCATTTCTGGTGACAAATTCCTACATCTCCCACACTTTCTCCCATGGTGTCATCAGACTAGGAGGAAGAGCTACCTTGCCGTGAAGCTTTGAAAAAACATAAAGAAAAGTTGGTATATAAGGCCATGAAACCAGACTGGGGACAAAGAAGGGTATATGTCTGTCAGTGTGGGGCAGAGAGTGGCAGTGATGCTGCGCATCCTCAGTGATGCTGCGCATCCTCGTGACTGATTGCTCGGAGCAGTGTGTTACATATAAAACAGTTTGATGTGAAAACTTCCTTTAGCCTAGCAGTTTATTGTGTGACACCGTAAACGTGGTTGTTAAAATTGAGCTTTGTGCAGACATGTTTGGCGGATATCTGCTTTGAGTCCACATTGAGACTGCCTCGCGTACACGCTGACGTTCAGAGTTAAGGACACCTGACCATGTGTGAGCCTTTAGTCATTAACACTTGGTTGATAGTTTATTTTTTCCTGAGTTCAGTTCCATTCATGTTAATTATTCTCCCTCCGTCAGTCTCCCTGCTTACCTGCTGCTCCACATAAAGATATAAAGGGTATTAGGAATAAAAAGGTTGATTGCAATAAAATGCTTCATGCAAATACTCCAACCGGATTATTCTGATCGGATTGGGCTCGATTGGTATTCCGAATGAGAGGGGTGGTTTATGGTGATTATCAGTCCGAACGCCATTCGGAACACTTGTTCAGATCATATTATTCCTATTGTAGCTAACTGACCTGACTGCGCGTGTTAGCCCTATGTCAACGCAACACATTTCTGCCTTTAGTGGCAAATCGTATAATCATGGGTAAACAACTGGTCTATTCTCTTCTATTTTCCATTAAGCATGTGTACATAAGCACTCATCATGATCGGATTATTTCGTCTTGTGCCCATTTAAAAAGTTATATTCAAATTTATTTATTTTAACCAAATTATGAAATGTTGTACATGTAAACATAGCTACTATCTTCTGATTAACACATCTGTCATTCTTTTAATTCTCCACTCTTCCCTCTGTTTATTAGCTCACTGGTTGTCATTGGTTTTGCTGGCTTTTTGTGTTCAATTATGGTCTCTGTTGCTTGTTTCACTGCTTTATTCCTGCCTTTATTCCAAGACCTGTTCCTCATGTGTTTTGCCTGTAAGTTCTTTTTATTATTATAGGTTTTTAGTTTTCCTCAATCTGCTCTCTGCACTTGGGTCCTTCAAAACTCACAAACATGACAAATACTTTTACATTAAATACCTCTGTTTAAAATTAACTATATACAGTAAAATGACTGGTCCAAATTCAAAATACAGAGTTAATAAACTTTAATGAACTTTAATTAGTTATAGAATTCTTTTATTAATAAAATCACAAACATTCATCTCTGTACTGTTTTGTGTACATGCACTTATTTATATTCTCTTTTGGTCTGCTTGCATGCAGTAGGAGACACATTTGCATGTATGTTCGTGCTGTGTTTGATATTGTTATCCATTTTGATGTTTAATTCACTAATGAGACTGGAAAGGCATGGAATCAGAAAGGGCACACAACGAATGACAGAAGAAAGGGACACGCATTCACCACCAGGAGGACATGCAGGCCATGGGCACAAACACACAAACATACCATCACTTCAAATAACATCAACGAGGTTAGAAATGGCCCAATATTAAAACAGAGAGGTTCTCTATGCACGAAACAAGTTGTGGAGTTCAGTTTTTGTGTGTGTGCAGTGCTCAGATCTGTCTTTAACTGAATGGCTTCAGAGGGATGATATGACGGAGGATGGTGGAGAGGGACAGAGAAGGAGATGTCATCTTGCTTATTAAATCAGTGATGGATTGTCACTTCAAGCGTCTTTTCAGCCATTGTTTGAGAAAAAAAAACCTACTGACTGTAAACACAGTCACATTCGTCATTGTTAAAGTCTCTTCTGATCTGTAGAACATAAGCCAGGCTGCTATATTAAAAGCAGCACAACCAACTGCTTTTCATTTAGCATTTTCTATCATTTCTGCCAGGCTTTCACTGAATATTTTCTTATTCTGTAATTTCAGGGTCTTTAATGTCAGTTCTCCCACCCTCGTCTCTTGTCTCAGTTTCATCATGGTTTTTATCAGCATCAGATGACCGACTTTGCAGCTACAATGAAATCAAATGATGGGTGAGAAGCAAAACTCCCACCCTGAGCTCAAGTGGCTGTGTACAGTCATTTGGGTTTGAGCCACCTGCTGGATGTGTGCAGACATGTTTGCATGTGAGATACAGATGACAGATGTGTTATGGTGAGTTATGGTTGTGTGATCTCATTTTGACATTAAACACACTGAGCTGTAACATTGCAAATAAATCGCCTTGCAAACTAGATGATGCATTAATTATCCAATGTCTTGCTGAAGTTATTCTACCCTTTACGTTATTCACATTTTGCCACGTTTGAACCATATGTTTAATGTATTTTATTGAGGATTAGGGAATAATTAGGATTATTATTGAGGAGTAGGGAATAATTGCGATAAGTGGAAGCAAAAATCTGAAAGGTTTTGGTTGAAATGTATTTTTACTCTAATACTCGAAGGTAAGTATATATATAATGTAACCTCAGTTTTAATACAAATGATCTGTGAAGGTCTCAGAGGTTTGTTAGAGAACATTAGTGAACAAACATCATAATGAAGACCAAGAAACAAACCAGAAAGGTCAAAGGTAGAGGTGCAGAGGTTTAATGTAGGGTTAGGTTATAAAGCAATATCCCAAGCTCTAAACATCTGACAGCACTGTTCAATGAATCATCTGGAAAGATTAAGGCACAACTGCAAACCTACCTAGGAGATAATTAACCAGAAAGCCAGCCAAGACACCCGCAGCAACATTAGAGGAGCTGCAGAGATCCATAGCTTAAGATGGAAAATCCGTCGACAGGACAAGTATTAGTCATACATTCTAGAAATCGGACATATATGGAGGAGTGCCAAGAAAAAAGTAATTATTGAAAGAAAGCCTGAAGAAGGCATTTAGGGAACACAACAAGCCTGTGGAAAAAAGGTGGTCAAAGCTGGTTTGATGAGAACTTTGTGTCCAACATGCCAAGCTGTACAGGCTATGTGGAGAAAATCTAAAATTGCGCATCACCCTAAACACTCCATGCCCCTGGTGACACGTGGTGGTGGCAACATCACCACGGCTGGTCAACACTGATGGAAAGATGGTTGACGCTAAATACAGTGCAAATCTGCAAGGCTGTTAGATGATTCAAAAGACTTGAGACTGGGATAGAGTTTCACCTTCTAGCAGGGCAATGACCCTAACATACAGCCTTAGCTGCAGTGTATTAGAATGATTCGGTCCAAGTCCAGACCACAATACAATCTCAGGCAAGACTTTAAAACAGCTTTTCACAGATGGTCTATTTCTGCAAAGAAACAGGCAACATTTTTAGTCTCTAGATGTGCAAAACTGTTAGAAACATACTTGAAAACACTTACAACTGTAACTGCAGCAAATAACAGTTTTGCAAAGGATTAACTTAGGAAGACTGAAGACAAATGCACACCAAATTTTCAGATTTTTATTTGTAAAAATGTTGAAATTGTGTTTCCTTTTCTACTTCTTAACAATTATGTGCTTTTGAGGCTGTCTTTTCTCAGTGCCTCTGTATCTACATGCTGGGCTTGTTCAGTGAGGACCACTATGGTTGGCTAACAGTTTCAACCCCTGGAGATTTGATGCCCCCTGTACCTGTCCATAATCATGTACATACAGCCTCATCTCTGACATCCATCTTCATTTTCTGCCCCAGTTTCCAGCTCTCTCCTTTCTTCATTTCTGTCTCTTAAATTGAGATCATGGGTCTTCATTTCATTTCCCTTTCTGTTGGCATCTCTGTCAGTTTGCCAAGTCTCTTTTTTCACATCCATTTCTCACTCAAGGTAAAATTTGTGGTAAATATAAACATTCCAGCAAACTTTTTTGAATCTGCTCACTTAACGCATTAGGTAGTACATGCCCTTCATCATCAGACTTTTGGCGACTCAGATAAGGCTGAGGGGTGAGCCTGACAGCATTTGGTTGGTTTGGGTTCAGGGAAGCAGGCAGAGAATTTCTGATGACACTCTTGGCTAAAAACAACCCTTCATGGTCCTTTTTATTCAGCTGAACAGCTGACCTTCAGCCCGGAGGAGAGAATCAGAATCAGCTTCTGAACACAAACAAGGAATTTCATTTCGGTTACACTTTGCTCTGAAGGAAGACATTTTAAATATAAATATATAAAAAGGGAAAATAAGAAATTAAAGATTTTTTGTAAATATGTATCTATAGAGTAATTTTACAAAACAGAAAGACATGGTTAATTTGTTGCAAATAGGCGTGTATCAATCTGGGCTTTGTGACCGTTAAGAGACAGCCTGGGGGAAGAAATTGTCTCAGTGGTGGCTGGTTTTAGCAGACATTGCTCTGTAGCGCCATCCTGAAGGTAAAAGTCTAAACTGTGTCCAGGATGTGTGGGGTCTGCTGAGATGTTAGCTGCCCTTTCATTGACCCTAGACTTGTACAAGTTCTGGATGGAGGGAAGGTCATCCCTGATTATCCTCTCTGCAGACCAAATTGTTTGTAGCAGTTTTGGACCTGTCCTGTTTACAAGAGAAGAGGTCCTGTGTGTTTTTATTCCTGGTGGGACACTTAATATTCTCTCTGTATTTTGGAAGTTCATTGGAGAGGTTTATGGTGTCAAAATCCACAAGAAAAATGTTGAAAGACTTTTGGTGTTTTTCCTGTACATCTGTGTTCAGTTCAGCAGGCTGTTTTTCAGCCTCTGATGTGCAGCCTTGTGGTAGGATGTAAACACCAACCAGAACAAACGAGCAGAACAAAAATGTTAACAGCCTATGAAAAATGTCTTGTATTCAGGACTATATGTCTTCTGTAACATTGTGACATCAGTACACCAACCTTTGTTAATATAGAAGCAGATTTTACCTCCTTATTTTCTGTGACAGCTCCACGCTGCATTTCAAACGAAACAGCTTAAAGCCCGACGTCTGTACTGCGCAGTCTGGCGTGTGCTCACCGAGCCAAGGTTTAGATCTGCGCAAGTCTGAGTTTTTAGATTTGAGAAGCAGCAGTTCCTCCATTTTGGAACAGGACAGTAACAGACATAAGCCAGGTGGATTGAGCGCAAAGGTGTGTGGAATCTCCATTGCCCATTAATGTGCCTGCCCATTTACCTCTTCTGTGTCTCCAGTAAATCCCATAGAGAGTGGTTGCGTTGCCAACCAAGATCACAGTAAAGTTGGAGTGAATGAAGGGAGTATTTCTTCACAAGTATCTATCTCTCAGACTGATCTTCATATCTCTATTCAATGCACTTATGAGCATGGTTCACCAATTGCTCACTGTCTGCAGGACTGTAGACATGATGTTATTAACCTACTCAGTGATTTTCCTTTTTCTCAGTTTACTTTCTCTCCAGCGACTCAATATGTTGCTAAATTTTTTCTAACCTATTATCTCCATAGCAACTGTTCAGTTGTTTGCATTGTTCTCCAAAGTGCATTTTTTGGCATGCATGCGGAGTAACAGCATGATCCTCATCTTTTAATTTAATATTAATTTAAATGTTTTTGCTGTTTATTTTTTTATGTAATACCTCTGAACAATATTTAGGAAACAGTTTGTTACAAGATTCTTTTTGGAGTGTATGCAGTACCTGGCAAACATATTCACATCGTTTGAACTTTTTCACTGTTATGTTACAACCACTAACTTTAATGTTTCTTGTTGGGATGTGGAGCATAGTGAAGTGGATATTTGTGAAGTGGAATGAAAATGATGCACAACTTTCAAAGAGATTTTGCTAATAGAAACCTTTATTTTAATTTTTGCCCATTCTTTATTAGATTTTATAGATTTATAGATTTTATTATCTTTATTACTTAAGCTCAGTCAATTTTAAGGAGAGCTTATGTGAACATTCTCCATTAGATTCTCCATTAGAATTTCATTGTACTGGGCTAAACTAAAATAGCTCACCACCACCAAACCAAACCAAGAACAAACTCGCCATTGAAGAAAATGCCATTCCCTTTGGACACAATCAAGCTGTATAATGTGACAAATGAGCAGATAATGCATCATTAGTAGTCCTAAACAAACATGGATTCAGAGTTAGAGAAATGTCAAACCGAGAGCCATAACAGTACACATTACCAATGTAAGAGTGAGGAGCTCTGCTATCCAGGAGGAGCTTAGAACAGAGCTGTTGCTCTTCTGCATCAAATGTGGTCAGATTATGTGGTTTACACACTTGACAAGGGTGCCTCTAAATATAGTTAAGCCCAAAATTATTCATATGCGTGTCAGATTAAAGTTTAAAGTTATTTTGATAATTGTAACTGCATTTTTCTTCTGATTGATGGTAAATGAACATTTTGGAGTGGCCCAGCATGAGTCCTGAATTGCAGAGAGCCTAAAGATTAGGGTGATGGGAGGAGGTCTTTCAACCTCAAACATTTGGACTTATCACAAAAAAATAAATAATAAAATACCAGTACTAAGCATAATTTACTTGTGCTATATTTATTATTATGTTCACTGAGGAGGAAGCAAATGTTCTGTGTACATGAAGCTCCCTCACTGATATTTCCAGACTTTAACCCACAGTTTTTTGTAATGATTCAAGTTGAAAATCCATTATGAATCTGTTATTTATCAAATAAGCAGTTAAAAACCTTTTGCATACTTTTGTTTTAAAGTCTCCCAAGAAAAGGAAAAATGGTGAGCACAGCAGTCTTCACATGTAGTTCATTATATTTCCAGTGGCTTGACTTCAATTTTTCTTTTCTTGAAGCACTTTTTCATCTCAGTTGTACTCATAGGAGATATTCACTCTTGCTGCAGGTTATTTCGCATTTGTTGTTAAATCTGCAGTTGGTGATACATTGAGTTGAGTAGTGGTGTAAAAAACATTAAATGAATAAACAAAAATGCAATAAAGTCAGGAATTCAGGTACGTAGGTACATTGTGAAGAGTCCTTATTAAGGAAAGAGATGGTGCACAATGCAGAGTCTCTACACACATTGAGGATCTATGGAAAAGGGAACATAATATATTTACAATTTGTCCTTCCATCCAGTTTTGAGCTTTTTTCATAGTTAACTTTTGTATGTATACCAAAAATTGGCTTAAAAATTAAAAACTGGTGAAGCCATGGATCTTTAAAATAAAAAATTTATAGACACGCTGACATTGCACTGTGATATAAAACTAAATTTGTTCAAATAGGTCTTTGTGACTGTATCCTGTGCCTCAGCCTTCCTGTTGTAAGAAATCATCTGCCATCGAGAAGGTCAGTAGTTACCTACCCAGTTTCCCCAGGATACAAGTCAGTGTGTCCTTGGCATTGTAAGACAATATATAAGTGTTTAAATGTGGCATGCAGGGTGAAAATGCTTGAAATAGTCAACAAGGATAGAAAGATGTAGCCAATTTCTTTTGATATGAATTTGGTTCATTTTTATTGTGAGGAGAGTTGTGTTATTTAATAACAAACTGGTAAAAGTGCAATTGGATGGATTTGAAATTTTATTCAATATTCAATATTATTCATACATTACTGTTAAATGAATTGAATATAAAATGAAGCAAACACAACTTGCTCCACCTCTTGTGGCAGAAAACTCTTGACAATTATTTTGACAATGAAACAGACCACACTGATCATATAAGATAAAAGATTCAAGATTAACAACTGCATCATATTTAATTAGAGATAAACAGCTAAAGCAGATAATCAAAAGAAACGTATGGAATGACATTTCTCATCAGTAGTAAATGAAGCAGATGTTAAGTCAGCTTTAAGAAGCGTCTTCTCATAAAGACATGAATCATATAAATCTTTAACTTGCCTCTTTATGCTGATAATGCTTGGTCGTTAGGTATTGACAGATAATGGCTCTATCTGTGACGCGACTGTAGATTCTTGAGTAAAATTAGCCTGAACCATGTTTGAGTCACTTGTTCTTCTGCATGATGTGGCCTTTGATTCACTCCAAGGACTCATCATCTCGCCTCAGTGAATCAATGTCACAGGTTTGTCTGCCAGCATCTTCCCCGCACAGCATGATGCGTTTGAGTAGCTGAAAGGATGTCTCAGGTAAAGCTGTTTTGAATCTGATGCTGCAGCATTTTGAAGTCATGTTGCAGATAAACACATAAAAGTAATAATGTGTGTAAATTGATGCTACTTGCATGTTTGCACATCCAGTGGAAGCACTTTTTTTTTTCGGTTTCTTACAGGCCCCAAAGCATTTTCTCCATTGATGGATGATAAACTCTTACATCAGGCCAAGGGATAGAAAGCCTGTGTAAGATGCAAGCTCTGTGTGAAAATCCTGCTCTGAGCATCAGTTACCAAATCATAGGGTTCAAAACCTTCAAAAGAATAAAGAGGGATTGAATTCAATAAAGCGCCATGAATGAGTCATTATGATACTAGTTTAAGTGAGAATTTAACTTATTTTACTGTTTCTTCACACTTAAATATAAAAAAAAAGGACAACTAAACCAAACACAAATATATATTAAAAAAGAAAAAGATTGCAAAATAACCCTGACCAATTACTGATTGTCTTTTTATCCTGAAAATTTACTTTAAAAACACATTTTAAATAATTGGCCTTAAAATAAAAAATAATAATAATAATAATGGTGATTTAAATTTTGTCCTTGACTCAGACTCAACATTTTGAACAAATCTGTTTCATTTCATCGTAGTTGAAAAAAAAAAAAAAAAAAAAAAAAAAACTGTAAGTAAACCACAGACTTCAGCTCTGGCAGAAATTGACCTACTCTCCTGTTGGATTTGTTGGATTTATTGGTGAGGGAGATTCCCAGACAATGGTCATAATACACAACATAGTACCCCTGTTCATGTTGGCTGTAGCTTTCTAATAATGACTATATGGATGTTACTCAAACTGGGCCCTTTTGACTTTGGGTCAAATCAGAATGCAGCATCGTAAGCCAACAGTACATTCATTTCCATAGACGCACCGGAATTAGCTGATTCCCAGCTTGGTCTGCCCGGTATTTGCAATCAGGCTGGCCTTATGTCATTATCAGAGTTAAAGTAAAAGGAGTTAAAGGATCTACATTTTCTTGGTAATACACACAGACACCCTGGTTTTAGTAAAGCTAGTCATGCTAAATGAGTTGGTAATTTAAGAGGCCACTGTCAACCTTTCTTTTAAATTTGAATTTGTAATAATTTCTTCTTTGTGTGAAAATACTAAAAATCCTGTTTCACAGTAAATGTTTTTGACTGATCTGCAATTCACACTTCCTCAAGGTTAGGAAAATGTGAATTGGAATGGACCATGTTCAGGACCTGCATTGTGGATGCAGCTTCCAGGAGGTGTTTCCTGAAGGTTATCGGTGCCAAACATGGTGGTAACCAAAGGACAAGCTGGTGGACACCAGTGGTGATGGAAGCTGTCAGACTGAAGAAAGGGGGATTCTTAAACCATCTAACAGGTACTAGGTGGTCAGAAGACTGTGGCTTTTGTGGTTGCAGAAGGAAAAACGGGCATGGAAGGAATTCGGAGGAGCTATAGAGAGAGACATTCAGGTAGCCTCAAGGTAGTTCTGGAAAACTGTTTGGCAACTCAGAAAAGGTGAACAGGGCCCATTCCAAGCTTTGTATGCTTTGGGAGGGGAACTGTAGACCCGAACCGAGGACATCGTTGGGCGGTGGAAGGAGCACTTTGAGAATATCCAGAATCCGGCCACCATGTCCTCTATTGAGGAGGCACAACCTGAAGACTCGGGAGAATGTGATTCCATCACTGAATGATAAAGAATTGATAACATGGCCTGCACTTGTATAGCGCTTTATCAAGTCCGAGGACTCCAAAGAGCTTTGCACTGCAATCAGTCATCAACCTATTATACACACATTCACACACTGAGAGTGGCAGGCTGAATTGTAGCCACAGCTACCCTGGGACACAACAACTGAGACGGACAGAGTTAGGTGTTCGAAACCAGCAACCTACCTTTTCAGGGACAAACCCTTACCACCTGAGCCACCGTTGGGTGGCTGTGGGCACCACTCTGGTCTGTTGTTGTGAAGAAAGAGCCGAGCAAAGCAGCAAAGCTCTCAATTAACCATTTTATCTATGTTCCAACCCTCACCTATGGTCATGAGATACGGATTATAACTAAAGGAACGAGATCCTGAAGAAAAGCAGCCAAAATAAGCTTCATTCAGAGGTGACTGGACTCAACCTTGGAGGTAGGGTGAAGAGTGTCATCATCCGGGGGGAGCTCAAAGTAGAGCCGCTTCTTAGCTGCATCGAAAAAGGTCAGCTGAGGTGGTTCAGACACATGCTCCCTTCGTGGGTTTTCCAGGCACATTCCCCTGGAAGGAGAAGCCAGGGAAGACCCAGGACTCGCTGGATGGACTATATGAGGATGTTGTTAAAAAGAAGGATGTCTGGGCTTTGACCCTGCGACCTAAACTCAAAGAAGCAAAAGACAATGGATGGATGCTCTCTGACATAGCAGAGGGATCTCACAAGCTTCTAATGTAAATAACTGATATCCCCTCATAGCAGAGAGGCTTAGAGATATTTTGAGTAATGTTTATATACCATCCTATATCATAGTTCTTAAAAAAAAAATAAGAATCACCAACGGCTGGTGTATGCAGTTCAAAGCTTTACAAAAAAAACGCAGACTGAAAAATCAGTTACAACCTTCTCAGTAATACAGTCAATTCAGTGATTTGAGGCTTGACTTGGACTTCAAAATGGTGACTTGTGAACATTTTTGGTTCTGGATAACAATGACAAAATGTCATGTTGTTGATATTTTTGACACAAATGCATAAAATCACAAAGCATCTACATAAATAGGAGAGGACGTGACTAACTGCTTTTAATGATTATGTTGACAGTCTCTTTAACATGCTTCGACCAGCACTGTCTGGTTTGTTATCAACATAAGCTCTATTTTTGTGTGCATTGCACAAATCTAGCTTTCCTATTTGTGTAAAACTGTAGATTTGTTTTTTATGGGCATGCAGCTAACATTATGATCCACTCAGTGTGTTATGGTGTGTGTCATGACTACTGTGTTTATTCAAATACTATACATCCATTAACAGTTTCATTGTTTCATTTTATGGGCTGTTCATGCTTTTAGCTTCTAAAACCACATGAGTTCTTTTATTTTATACATGTATACAGCATGCAGTATCCAGAACTAAGTTACTGCTGACATTTGTGTTTAGAAAGCTACAAGACAGCTTATATGCAAATGTATGAGAAACTCGCTTGGACTGCGACCAGGGATTTAGGACGATTTAATAGCAGTCCCTTTGTGAGAGACAGCAGAGTTCAACAATAAAAATATTTCAAGAAAGATAATTAAAAACCGCCAGTTGGTTCTTAACTAAAATGTCTCTATGAATTCTCCCATTCGTTTTGTTAGTCATAGTTCTTAATCATGGTGTAACTTAATTACCATATTACAGTAATATCATTACAAATAGAACAGGTGTTATGCTTTGGTTGCACTTAAGATTGTACAAAATATTTGCCTTTTTCACTCTAAAATCTAATAACATGCAATACATTTGTCATTTTCTAAATGTCTTCAGTACAAATTCTGAAGTAAATGTAAGTTGGCATCCACTCTCTTAAGACATGCTGAAGTCTTGGGCGCTGCAAAAATTGTATTTACAAATTGATTTTTCTATGGTAAATGCTCGCAACGTATTACTTGTGGTGCCTTTTACCGAGATGAAAAGCAAAAAATAGACAGTTATTTTATGTGAAGGGAAGAAAACATAAACGTTCTAATAAACATTTCCAGGCCTCACTGTCCAGAGATTTGTTTATGAAAGGGGAGTTTCTGCTCAAGTCCCTGTTGGCTGCAATTTACTCATGAAGCTTTCTTTAAATGAAATTCAGTATTCCTAAAATTAAACAGTTGTTTAATATGCAGACTCATGAGGAAAAATCTGTGGTGCAAAGTAGCATGTCCGCAATAAACAGAAATAACAAATATTGGGAGAATAGAGGACGGACCTTGCCAAAAAGAGCTTGCTAATTAGACATTTCTGAGAGCCTCATGCCCCTGACTCATAGCCCTGTCTGTCAAATCGTAGTACTCAAAAAGTGCTTCCTCTTTAAAAGACTGACATTCCCTCAACATCTCCCCCTGCCATCTCTCTATCCCACTCTCTGACATCATGTTGTTTACCTAATTTAGTCGGCTTGTGGGAAAAAGGCCCTTTTCAGCGACGTAGGCATTCTTACTCAGTCAGTGGCCTGTATAATTACACATACAGCCATTCTGACACAGTTCAGCCTGATGGAGGCGACGCTGATGGGGGGTTATCCACCCTCATTTGCAGGGCTTTAATTAGAGCCATGTTTGTTTTGCAGTGATTGCAGAATTAGCTAACCTCAGCTAACATAATGCAGGCAGAAAAATTTATGAATCGGTTTTTATCCAAGCTCATTTTATTGCATTCTCCAACACTGTAGATGTGTATATGTATGCATGATTTTTATGATTTATTCCAGTCTATGCAGTCTGCAGTAGTCCCATATTGCTTATCTAAGTAGAATTTATTTAGTTTAAATTAATTTCTTAGTTTTTCTGTAATTGTCTCTCTTTCTTTGTGTTGTTTTTTGTGGGTTCTTGTATCTTACTTTTTATTTGTTTGGTTTTTGTCGCTTGTTTTTTTCTTTTATTTATCTTTCTTTTTTGTTTCTGTTAGTTTTTTGTTTTTTATTTCTTTTAGCTTTCTCATTTTTTGTATCTTCTTTCTGCTTGTTTTTGTGTTGTTACTTGTTTGCAGAGATGTGTACTCCAGTCTAGCGACTTTAATTGGACACCAGTGACGCACGACTTTACTTGGACTTGAGTGGTTTGACTTAAAAATACTTGATATGTTAAACCAAACAGAAAGTGTGTTACAATGCAATCACACCTGCCGCACAATGACTGAACCCGGAACCCGCCTGGAGCGCAAATCTGCCTGCTGAACACCTCTGACCATTTGCCAATATTTCCTCCTCCTGTTGTAGCAACTGGCACACTGCATCTATCATGTTGGTTACCTGCTTTTCTTCTGCTATGATGGCAGCAATGAAGGTGACAGTGGTAAAGAGTTGCTGTCGTCCAACACTATCAAAGAGTTGTGCGCATAGTTGGGTAAGGAAAAATGGAAAAGAAAAGCTGTAGGCTACTATGCAGCATAACTTAGTAGCCCAGTGAAGGACCAGTGTGCATGGTGGGAAGAGCATACTGGAAATTTTTAATGATAAATAGAATACTTATAGGACATGGAACATGAGAGGAGCAGGACACAAAGCATGGGCAGTCACAAGCAGTAAAATGGGGAGAATAACATGAAAATAACAGGCATGATAACAGGAGGATTCAGCAGAGAACAAAGAGAACCAGAGAGCTTATATGCTGAAGGAGGTTTGGAGAATGACATTGGATGTCGGTGTGTTAATCATGAGACAGTATAGAGCAGCGGAGGCAGAATGTAAGCATGTAGGCTGAGGTAGGCAGACTAATGAACACAGAGGAGCTGAATTAAGACTTAATGAAACACTATATCAAGGGGAAAAGACAAATGTTAACCTAAGGGAATAAACTACAATATACATGGGGCAGAACACAGGAATAAACGAAGAAACTAAGCACAAAGAAATAATTAATATGGCAACACCTTAGAGGCTATAATGAACACGGAGAAATTAACAGGACCTGATGAAACATAATAAACAGGAAGAAGATGAGAGCACAAACACAAATGTAAACCAAAACCTAACACTCAAGGATGATGACAATAACATTTTAAACCAGACATAAGCAAATCTCTCAGGCCTGATTCCTAAGGTGTCGACATTGTGTAGGGGATGTCAGAGCTGCCACAAATTCTTTTTTTGCATTGTGTTGAGTGATTACCTGTGAAATCCTGCCTGAAGGTAAAATAAAAATGTTTTTTCTTAAACACATAACTATTTTCTATTGTGTCAAACAAGTGCTTCACCCACAGATAATGTTTTTTATAAGTTAAGTTTCATCAATAGATCACAAATACAGTGCCTCTAGCAATGCAAACATTCTAGTTCAATGACACTATTATGCTAAAAATTAAACCTGATTTCTTTATTTTTTCATAGCAAGGGGCTAATTATTTTAATAAAATTTGTTTCCACCTTGAAATTTGCAAGATACAAACTGTCTGTTTAAATGAATGCAGATTTGAATTTAGAGGTTCCTCTGTATTACAAAGTGTAACTTTCTTGAATCAGTTAAAGTTTGCTTTATTAATTTCCAGACAGTTAATAGTAATTTCTCATAAACCCCAAATCAAGACATATCACCAAATATGTTTGCTAAGTTCACAAAGTGAGCAAAAACAAACAAATCTGACAATGTGGAACATGTGGGCTGTAAACTATTGTTGAGAGGCAACACCATTAACTTCCTAGGCCTTTTAAACTTGCATAAAGAATGATGACTCAAAGTTAACAAAGTGACTCATTTATGGTTAATGTTGGCTTAATGACTAAATAGTTTTTTTTTTGCTGGCTAATTTAATCAGATTCCAACTCTGATGTAAACCAAAATAATTTCACCCTGGCTTTTAAATCAAATAATTGGCTCAGCAATCTGCAAACCATGCATTAGTAAAGTTGCATAATAACATTACCAGTAATTCACTTATTCAAAGTGAATAATTTCCTCTGATTATTATGTGAGCTTTGAGCCTGAACTCAGTCAATGCAGCCATTTTTATACAGCTGTTTAAATAAATTGTTTTGTTATTTAATAATCTGATGATACTAAAGTATTATTGTAAAAGCAGGTTTGTAGTTTTGCAGTTGGTTAACGGGAGGATAATATTTATTTTGTATAGAAATCTTTTTTTTTATCATCTGTCTATTCTTCTCTCACATTTTTAAGTTCAGTTTCTCTCGCAGGTTGCTCTGGCAAACAAAAACACCATAAAATTAATGTAGAAACCATGACATTATTAATAATTACTAAATGATGTCTTAAGTAATAGTTTTCCATATTTTCCTTTTTTGTATATTTTTTATAAGATTCTTGTATGTCTTTTGTTTCTGAGTCACTTGTTTAATTTGTATTTTATTAAAACAAAAAAAATTGAGAGGTCACAAAATGAAAAAAGAAATATGTAGTGTTATAAATTTGAAGAGAGACCCAATGGAACAACTCTTTTTGAGGATTCATATATATAATCTTTTTGTATTTTTGAAAATGTTAAACTTTTCTGTTGATTTCTTCAAAGCATGTTTTCTCTTCAAGGTTTTCTGTTTTCCAATAATTATAAATGTGGACCAAAAAGTGATGACAGAACTGTATATTTTCATTTAGACTTCAATCTTCCTCTATAACACTGGCTGGGTTTTAATAATAATAATAATAATCATCTTTATTGGACATTGCACATGTACATTACAATGAAATTTGTCCTCTGCATTTAACCCATCCCTTATAGGTAGCAGTGGGCTGCCATAGTGCGGCGACAGGGGAGCATTCTGGGGCTCAGGGTTCCAGAGTGGCAATCTGTGGGATACAAACCTGGCACCTTGTGTCCCCTCCGGAACACAAACCTCCTGTTCTAACCACTAGGCCACCACACTCCCTAAATCTGAAGCAGTAGTTGCTGCGTCATTTTCTGTCTCCACTGCTAAAGCTGCTTCTCTGAGTTCCCTCCCCATCTGTAGTGAAACTGTCACAGGTGGTAAATATAAAATGCATTGCTGCTGGTGCACCACTCTGGGAATGTCATCACAAAAACAGATTTAAAATTCAGGCAAGATGCTGCTGAAAGGCTTACACAGCCTTGTGTGTTGAGAAGATGAATGTCATTTATATGTAAAAGTCCCTCAGTCCAGTTTTAACTTTCCCCGTTATCCTTGTGGGAGTCTCGTTTTTAGTCATGCTCACCATGTGGTTTCAGGGTTGAAAACAACTCTCAGTGAGATGTCTGAGACTTTATTTTAATTCTAAATCTGGTTTATAATATCTAGCTTCACTTTTTCTTTTTTCTGCTCATGTCTCCTGTAATTTTCCAGGACCCCAGAAGCAAGCACAAGTTCAAGATCCACACATATGGTAGCCCCACGTTCTGTGACCACTGCGGGTCACTCCTGTACGGGCTCATCCACCAAGGGATGAAGTGTGACAGTGAGTATTACTCCATCTGTCTGTGTGTGTGGGTGCACCTGTGTTGAATATGCAATGCTGGTTTTCCTTGAGCCAGTCTAAATGAGAACAGATGGGAATAGCCTGGTGCTGCAGTCCAGAAAGAATTCATGGCTCTGCCCCACTGAGATCTCTCTGTGATACCATTCTTCCCACATACTCTCCACTTTTACCTTTTCTCCCATTTCTTTTGGTACATGAAGCTGTCCTGCCATCCTCAATTCCTGAACTGCAGTCATAGTTTCTACCATTTTTTCTCCCTCTTTTAGTTTTACCATTCATATCAAGCTGATACAAAATCCTGACTCACCTGTGATGAAGCTGATGACAGGTGTTCCACAAGGATCTTTCATTGGACCATTGTTGTTTATTCTTTATATCGATGATGTCCCACCTGTACAATGCTGTGAAAAAGTATTGCCCCTCTACAGATTTCTTCTATTTTTGCTACATTTTAATATCAGAAAAAGAAAACAAAAAGCACTTTTCGTCCACTTATTAACAGAAAGAAGCTGTTCAAACCAACCTGACCCTGTGTGAGAATATAATTGTCTTGACTCAACAGTAATACAAAAATGGCATCCATGTGCAGTTCCAAGTCCAAATGAACTGCTGACCAAAAACAACAAAGAGGCCCATCTAACTTCCATCAAAAAGCATCTTGATGGTCCTCAAGGTTTTTGTCAAAATATTTCATAGACCGTTAAAACAAAAGTCCTACTTTTGTAGCATACAAGTTCTGTGTTCTGTTACATGTGGAGCAACAATAACACAGCATTTCTAGAAAAAGAACGTGATACAGATCTCATAGGGGTCATAGTTAGATGGTCTCTGACTGCTTTGTTTCTTCAGGACCTGAACGAAATGCCATAATTGATGGAAGCATGAACTCTGCTCTCGACCAGAACATCATGGGGTACATTTTCCATTCTTCAATTTGTAAGCTTAAGCGCACTTGAGTTATGAAGCGTGATGGAAAGCACACCACCAAGTCTACCTATTTAAAGGAAAAAAAACATACAATAAAGTTTTTTATTTTTTTTATTTGATTGAGATGATATGTTATTGTCATAAATAGACTTTTCATGCTTACTGTACATATCTCATTCTTTCCTTCCCTCCCTTGCAAAATATAACTTATCTGTGAGATGCACTCTTCATGTTGCCTTTCTGCATTGTATTTACAAATGCATCTAAAGCACTGAGACTCTAGAAAGTTAAGGTCTGGAAAGGTTTGGAGTTTTTACATGAATTATTTGTAGGAGTGTTTTAAACTAAATCTGCATCTCTCTCGCTTCTTTCATTTGCTTCTCACTTTCTGTCTCTCCCTGTACCTCCTCTGTCGTTTGCTCTCATCTGTTGCAACTTCATCCTCATCCATCACTCTACCTCCCCTTCTCCTCCTTATATGCTGCACATCCATCTATGGGTCTCTGGTGGTGCCCTAATCGTAGAAGGTGATTAGAGCACCCTGGAACAAATTAATGTGAGAAGACCATGGCTATTAGAAGCTGCTTCAACATCTTTTCTCTCCTTGTCCTCACCCGGCATGTCAGACAGAAGGACACAAGTAGGAAAGATATTAGAATAAGATGAAAATCAATGTGCTTTAAATTAGAAATAAAATTATTTTGCAATGTGGTCCAATATATCTTCTGTGCCAAAACAAAACAAAAAGATATGGCAACAGTTATCTGACTCTGTACTGCAAAACCTTCTTGTGCGTTTTTTAGGGTGCAAATATTGGCAAATGTTACGAATAACAACATTTTTCCCAACAGTCAGCTTATTTGATCCCACAGAAATGTGCACCAGTAGAGCTCTTAGCAAGATGATTGCAGCACAGTGCCTCATAATTCAGAACATGTGGGAATATCTTCCAGCTGTAGCATGAGGAAGGATGGAACATTAACGAGTCTCGGGATTATTTTGATTTGATAAACGTTTACAGCTGTGTACAGTGGGGAAGTAATATTTGATGCCCAACTGAAGTTTGCTCCCTTACAAAAGAAATGTGCTGTCTTAATTTGTTGTGATAGTTTGATTTTACTGCAGAGAGACAAAATAACACAAAAACACACTCTATTAAATTAAATATGATTTTTTTCATTGTGTGAAACAAGTAACTGATATCACTGTTTTATTAGCACAATTTTTGAGGAGGATGAATAAAACATCTTTGTTACTATAACTATTTATCTTCTAACCAAAAGTTCACCTATCACTAATAATACATCCACAGATACACTGTTAATGATCCAGCTATAAAAAAGTTACCTTAATTAAAATATTCTTTAGTGGTTTTTAAGCTAAGTTTATTCAGCCCAGGGTACAGAAAAAATGTTTACATTCATCATACTACAGGTTTATGTTTTATTAAAACTAATATGCTTTTTTATATTCCCTAAACTACTTTACTGTACCTTCCTAGTTTTTTTTTTTCTCAGAACATCAATCCCTCAAATGTTTTTGTACTTCCTGCTAAGAGACAGAGTTTTCCTTGCCGATTGCATGAGCATTATTAAAGCCAGACAAATGGAAAAATAACCAAACCTTCTCTCTTTATATGCTCAATTATTCTATTTTATTTCAGCCAAAACGGGATTTACTTCAACTGCTTACGTGAGAAATTAAATTAAAAGATTGCACATGCAGGTATGACACTCCCCTGTTCAGATAAACTCAATCCTCTGTTTGCCTTTGTCTTTTCTATCTCTGTAGCCTGCGACATGAACGTGCACAAGCAGTGTGTGGTCAATGTACCGAGTCTGTGTGGGATGGACCACACTGAGCGTCGCGGCCGCCTTTTCCTCAAGATTGATGTTAGCGGGGATAGGCTACACGTAACAGGTTGGTTTCAATCTCTACCAGTAAATAAGTCTGCAAAAAACAGCTCACTGTTAGAGGGACGTCAGCTAGCAGCTCCCAGATGTATTTGTAAGACTGCTGAAAGAGACTGCTGGGTTATTCGTTCTTATTGCTTTGGACTTTGGTTTGATATTATGATCAATCCAACTATCAATGGAACTGAATTTGAAAGAGCTGCCTCACAACAAGTTCTTGCAAAAGAGCAAATTAAAAAAAACATATTGAAAATAAATTCTACATTATACGCACAAAGTACTTTTGTGTGTATAAACAGCAAAGTGCCACTGCTTACACCCTGCTTACACCCTTACCATACAATGATTATGCCTTAAAACTGTTGTTGTAGAAGTGTTTTAACATGATGGTTATTGATTGAAGGACGGTCCTTAGCAACACCAATAAACTTGCAGAATAAATCAAAATTCTCATCTGTGGACTTGCACCATAGAGCAGTATTTCCATTTTGTCTAAGGTGCTATTACTTGCGGGATAATATTATAATTGATTAGTAAATGCCAGTATGGGAGAAAATTTAAGATGGATTGTTGATTGAAAGTGACATCAGTGTATCCTAATCTGTACACTCACTGCATTAGCTGGCAAAAGTCTTGTTGCCACTTAGTATCAATCTTTAAATAGTGACTCAGGGGAGCTTTAAACAGTTATTTTTATAAGTTCCAGTCCCAACTAGCTGTGCTGCAGTTATTGTTAAACCACTCAAATAAAAACAGTGTGGTGCAGTCTTTGTTCTTCCTCCTGGGCTCTGATTAATAACTGAACATAAACTCTCTTCTTCTTCTTCTACTACTACTGTTTGACTGACAGTCATTTACCACTGACCAAACTCCTGGCTGGCAAGTTTTTGCTGTCATTTTTTCATCAATTTCTCTATGCTACAGCTATATAAATTTGTGTTAACCTCTTTTGCTTAGAAAAATTTTGAGACCTCTATTCCACTGTCTGGAACAGTCTACAAGACAAGGACATTCACAACAGCTACAATATGACCATGCTAAAGATCTGGCCACTTTAGCATCAAATACAAAATTGATGCTGCACCCTGGTCAAATTGTCCATTGCTTCTTTGCTGTTTTACAGCAAACTTACACTTTTGTTCATTTTAAAAAAGACACAAAATTGGCAACCAGGGTTTGCACAAATAGTCACGACAAGCCTGCTGAAAAGTGGAACCCTGTAGCTTATCAACATTGCACTCAGCAGCAAAACTCAGTTATTAAAGATCTGACCTTTGGCTCAGATCCAATAATGCTGTTGAGTGGTTCAATATGTCCTTACTTTCACAGTTTCAAATGGCTACATTTAGTTGAGTTTTGGTGTTATTTTACTATAATGAGTGATTAAAGCCTAACACGTACTCAATAAATCAAAGGTAACTGTACCTGGGTGGACAGCTGTTGTTCTATGTGAGCCACGACCTCAATGAGTCAAAAACACTCAGGAACATTAAAAGTCCACGCATTAAAAGCCAACACAGGTGAAAATGTGAATAGTAGTAACCCAGCAACTGGTTCTAATGTTCTCATTAAAACAAAAAATCAAGTAAAAATAACAAGCAATAAGAACAAAAACAGAAAAGGCTTTGGTTTGCTGATTTAATTTTTCTGGTCAGAGATTGTGAAAGCATGAGAAAACAGATGTAGTAAAACAGTTGTACCTCTTTGTAACTGCAAAGAAAAAGTAGGCTGTTCACAGTCTTGCAACCTAGAGTGCAGCACCTTCAGTGCAACATTAAACATTAGCTTTACAAAATAAAATAAAACATTAGCTCACAAACATATATTCTGTGACTGAACTACATTACTTAAAATGTATGATACATTTTGCAAAAGAGAATCGCTTATTCATCCTTGTTATTCTTATGTTATTATTATTAACTTTGATACATCTACTATGAAAATATTTTTTATTCTGTATAAATGCTTTTAAATTCGCTTGTTATTGATTTCAAAACATACACATATTTGTCTTATTCATTGATCAGCTTGTCAAGAACTTTTACTGCACCAAGAAACCTTTTGAGTTTTTAACTAAATAAAAACTAGGTAATTATTTTTTAAAAATGCAATACGTTTCCATGTCAGCATAAAAAATATGTCAGGATGGCCTTTCCAGTCTTTGCAACACAAATGTGTGCCTGTGCATGTTTTCAACACCTCTAAATTATCCTGTCAGTCAAGAGCAGCACCTGCAGTGCAGAGCTCTGTGATAAAACCCCTTTAGGCAGGGGGGAAAATAACTGCTGGGTCATTTCCACCACTACTCTCCCCGTCACAATTATAAACTCACACAAAAGCTTGACGAGACAGTGGTGGTCAGGGAAATTTATATCAGAGACCAATAAATATTTCCTAACTCCACAAACGCATGAGGAAAGAAAACTCCAGCTACTCTTGGGGGAAAGTGGCAATTGTGAGTGACATTTCAATCTGTTGGTTTCATAAAAATGTGCTTGTTGTTAGAAATGTGACAAAGCACTAGATTTCAGCTGATTATGCTGTAGGTTTTTAGCCGCTGTTCTGTGAATTCATTTTACAGTCTGTTTGACCACTAAACAGCCTTTGATTGTCTTCAGCTTACAGTCACATGTCACCGTTTGTGTCTTTGTTTGTTTCACCAATACACAAAAAAGAGTAGCTCCTCAAAGTGTTGAAAATTTTACAACAGACCACTGAAAAAAAATCTAAAGAAAGAATGAGGATGTCATAAGCCAAATAACTAGTTAAAGACCAGAATAAACAATTTCAAGCTGTATAGAACAAAATCCTTCATTTCAAGAAAAGTCAAAAAGCAGCTGCAATATCTCTGAAACTAAAATCATCCCTGCATCATTTCTTCTTTACTTTTGCCTAAAAATAATTACCTTTCTTATGTCAGTGTCACACTGTTTTACGTTTGCGATGCACTTCAGTGGCAGATGAAGATATGTCCCCTCAACAAATTAATGTTCCAGCATCTGATACTGCAACATAAAGTGCTTTGCTGAGATATTTTTTGCTTTTCCATAATTTGTAAGGTTACAGCCACAAATCTCATTGTGTTTTAATAGGTATTTATTTGACAGACCACTTTTTGCATAGTTGGAAAATAGACAGTTTTTGTGGGGTTTTTTTGCAGATAAAAATCTGAAAAAGTGAAGCATCAGTGTATATTCAGCAGCCTTTACTCTGATACTATTAAAAAAAATGCAGTGGAACATATTGCCTTGAGAAATGTCATACTTGATAAGTAGCATTCACTGTGAGTGTTGATAGGATGACTACTGATTATAATCATCATACTACTGAGTGGGAAGCGGGAGGCCATTGCTGACAGAAAGCTACAAGAAGTCCTATTTGGTGTTTTTGGCCAACAGGCATAAGGCCATGTGTGGCAGATGTCTAACATCACATGACTCTCAACACACCATCCTCATAAAGGAACATGAGAGTTCTTGTCCTCACCAGGCACGTGAAAGCTGGTTAGAGGTGAACAGAGTTAGAGTTGACATTCTATGGCATAAGTATGAGGATAAAGTTAGCTACACCATAAATACCGCAGAGAAGCCCCATTGCTATAAAATGTTCACATGGAAGTAGCTCACACTGCAGGGAAGTTGGACCTGTTTTCTAAATGTTGAGCTAATAATTTTCTGACCACTTTGGGCCGCTCATGAAGTATTGCCTCTTCAGCACAATTTTAGATATGGAAAATGGCCATGAAGGATTTACTCAGTCAACAAGCAACAGCAAACAGTAGAATGTATGGGCTTCATGCTTATCACAACAGGCCTTCTCACAGGACCCTGATAGATGTGACAGGACTTGATGTTTCGACAAAATTATCTTTTTCTTCAAGTTTAGACCCATGTAAAGTGTTCTTAGATACCCCAACATAGGTGGCAAGGTAAGAAATAGAGTGAAAGTACAGTTTCTTGCAGCGCCACAACTGTGAGGCCACAAATTAAAACCTTGTCCAGAGTGAGATCTCGAAATCTTTAGTTTAGTTTGTTTTAGTAAAAGGAATTTAAAAAGATTTTTAACAGTGAGTTTGGGAACATTTGAAAAAAAAAACTGGTTTGTAAATTTTTTTCTCCCATCTCTACAAAATGTGATGCAACAGAAAAAGAAAAATATAGCATTTTTTCACCAGTTTAGTCTTTGAAATATAAGCTGAATTTTTGATTGATTCTGCCTTAAACTGGACAGAATTTGAAATCTTCCATAAAAGTCCATTTGTTCTGTCAAATCTTTTCTTACTTTCATCAATAAATGTCTTAATATAAAAAAATATACTTTTAAATTCCAAAATCCAAGCAAGAAAAGAAAGGAAATGCTAATAGAGCTGGAGAGGCAGTTGTTGGGCCATATTTGACAGTTTTCCATAGCAAAGAGGAAAAATCAATAGAGTACAGGGCAGGTGGGAACAAGCGCAGGAGAAACATGTGTTCTGAACTTTTTTCTTTTTTTCCGTCTCTATAATGGCAGTGATCTGAACAGTGAAGCCACAGCTTGTTCTCCAGCTCCCCTCTGGCTCCTACACGCAAGTGGCAAGCCTTTGTGGTTCACTGCACCAACATGAACTTGATTAAATCTTTCCGGCCAAGAAAACAGATTTCTTCTCGGGCTCGCTCCCTGTAAACACCTCCTTCTCTTTTTCTTCTTCTTTTTCCTACTGTTTTTCCCTTCAGCATCCCGTTACATCCTTTCTTCATCTATTCACTTTTCCTGCTTTCTTATCCCACCTTTTCCTTAGACACCTTCAGATTCTCCCATTCCTCTCATCACCTGTTTTTCTCTGATATCCAGTGAGCTCCTGTCTGTTAGCTCGGATTATGCTTTATTCTTCCCTTTTCTTTCCAGTTGGCCATCAATTCTTTCTTTTAATCGTGTGGTTGTTTCTTTCTTTCTTGGATTTAGGGGTTTTATTCTGTGTGTCTTTTTTATCCTTTTCTTCATAGTTTGGAGTCTTTATCTTCCGTTCTTTCGTTTAATTCCTTCTTTCTCTCTCATTCTGATCACCTTTATCCTGATCTCAATTTTTCCTCTCAAAAGGTGATACAAGAAAGCCGATGGGCTGCAGCAGACATTCTCATGGCGTTTTGATGATAGAGTTGCGAAGAAATGTCCCTGGATGCCCTGCCCACACACACAAACACAGAGCTTCTGAGGACGGAGGTTTACGCAGCAGTTTACTCAGGATGAGATTTCCCATTGGCTGACATGCTTGCCTCAGGTTTAAAGCACACATAGAACTAAAATACATTTGTTGTCATGCACAATAGAACTATAGCCTTCCTTGCTGTAAGGAATAGCAAGTCATTTTCCTTTAGGTTCTTAAATAGCTTCTTCACTATATAAGCATTGTTGCATTTATATGACATGAATGCATTTGGATCTGATTTGGGAAAATGTGGAGTTAAACTCATTTATGATTTTTGCAGCATCCTCATGTTTAAGTTGCATAAAACAAGATAGATAAAGATTTACCCATAACTATTTTCAGATGGACTCTATTGCCTTTCATTGGTAAGAGAAGGATTTTAGGGTGACCCACAGAGCTGATCATTTTATGGCGCGCCGGTCACATTAAACCCTTCAAATGAACAAATATGAAAAATATAAGTTAATTCTGCATGCAAATAAAATATGCATATTTTATTTTGAAAAACAGCTTTTATTATGAATGGAATATCAGCCCAAGAACATGTGAAATGGAGAGCAAGCAGCCTGAAGAGCAAAACGCAAATTTAAAGCAGAAAACAACTTGTTTAAACAAGGCCATAGGAAGAGAGAAAGATCAGAAACCGGTCTAGTGTTACTTGAATACAACAGTTCTAAACTAGATTACCTCAGCAGTGGACAAGAGCAACAGCATGTTAAAACCTTTTTGGAAAAGTAACAAGGAACAGAGATTTTTTTTTTCAACCAAGATAAATGGCCTGGATGAGGAGAACAATCCTTTTATAAAGTTTATTTGCACCAGAAGGTTGTTTGTGAAACTGTTTAGGACTTCATGTTTTAACAATTAAAGCTAAGATTATTGCAAAAGAGGTCAAGTTCCTTTAGAAATTGTAAAATTGTCCAAGAACATATTATTGTATCAAAAACCACATATTATACAATAATTATACAATTATTACCAATAATAATATTGTATTATTGCTGTTTCATTCAGTGACTGGTCATTTTCATAAAGACAAAATTAGAAATGTATCTAGTTGTTTAGCCAAATGTATTTACTTTTCAGAAAAAATGACTCCTATGGTAAAAAGTTCATATCCAATGTTGTGTGTCTTGCGTGTCTCGTAGATACCGTTTCTTTCTTATTATTGAATCATGAACACCAACCTTAACTATAGCAAATGGGAGCTGCATTGCTTTACATGTTGTTCTTGGTTCTTTTGTGGCCTCCTGGATGTGTCATAGATGTACCCTGGGTGTAATTTTGGAAAGGTTCCATGTTTTCTATATAATTGAGAAAACACTGGATACTGGCTGTCATTATGGTTCACTTGAGTCTGAAGCCTTTCCCAGGCTGGTATGTATTAAATACTTTGTTTCTCATCTGTTCTGTCTTTATATTTGGGGCCTTATATATATGTATATGCTGTTATATATACAGCGCTTTGAGTGCCTTGTTGCTGAAAAGCACTATATAAATAAACTTGACTTGACTTGACTTATGTTGCTATTCAAGCTCTTTAGGCAAACTTCATGTTCAGGTCCTTTTTACACAGAATCAGTTTGGTTTGGATAGCTTTTTTCACTCAGTTAATGAAATAATCATTTGGAAAGTGTGTTTTGTATTGACTCAGCTTATCTTTCTCTGACACTAAACTGTTGTTTGATGCAGCATTTTATTGTGACACAAAAGTAGAAACATATGAAATCTGCTTCATAGAACAATAAATAGACATTGTGAAATGTGAATTAAATATAAATTTTATTCTTAAAGGGTTAAAGGAAGTTTAAATAGCAGGAAGAAATCTGTTAAAAGTAGTTTTGCAGTCTTTCTTTAGTTGCTTTTGGTTTGATTTTTTTTTTTTAAATAACAACCTTATATCATTAGGGTATTATTTCTAATCCAAAACAGACCAATCGTACTTCCACAATATTTTCATGCTACAGAACTAGGAATTTAAAATTCACTCTGATTCCTCCTTCTGCCTCCACTGAGTGCATGACATATCTGTTTGGATCCCTGACACAGCTCAGCAGGGATCCATCCAATTCCCATTTGGCTGTGCAGCTTTCCCCCTCTAAGATTATCAGGCACTCATTGGCTGCACATGGCATTGTTATGCAACAACACATTTAAAACACAAAGCCTTCTTTCTTCATGAGATTATACAGTCAGCCCACTACAGCTCTGTAGCCAAATTACATGTCGTTTTTTCTTCATGACCTGTAAAACATCTAATATGGAAAATGTGTTTATGTACCAAGGGAAATGATTACTGCATGAATCTTTGGGTTATGAGTTGAAAGTTAAGGTGCATCAGATAAGATGGGAGTAGTTTGGAGAAAATTAAGCACTGAACGCTGACAGAGAGAGAATGTTCTGGACTAAATGTTTAAACAGTATCCACAACATTTATTATGTTTTACTTTGTTGTTAAAGTCTTTGATCTGTGGCACATTAATGGAAAAATATGTCTCTGATGTGTGCATATCATGATTGCTCCAGCCCAAAGCCAATAAGAAAAACTAGAAATGCACACAAACCCAGTAATTTTATTAGCAGCTACCTCATAAGGAGAACACAGGACACAGACAGCAAGCAGCTCTTGTTGTATCTAAGCAACAACCGACACCAGAGATGGTCCTTGATGATGATCTTTTATTGTGTGCATGTATGCCTGTGTTTATATGTGTGAGAAAGACAAAGACAGTGACAGAAAGAAAGAGACAGATTTGCACTTGCACAAACACACATTAAGGGACAAATTGTAGCATTCATTCTCATCTGTGTGTTTGTGTGTGTATGTATGTGTGTGTGTTCGCCTCAATAGTGTTTTTACGGGTTGGTGGACGTTTCTTTCGTTTTGTCTGATGCCAACGTTGCCATGGAAGTGGCTGATGCCTGCGAATGGCGGAGCAGCTAGCAGACGTGAAGGCTTCGGACAACAGGGGAACATGTTGAGATTGTCCCTTGACGTGCATCGTAATGTGTGTCATTGTTTTTTCTAAAAATCTCATTGTGTATGTTTGTGTGTGTTTGCATGTGTGTGGGCTTTCACGAGAGCAAGAGAGACAAAGAGGAGTGGAAGAACAAGGAAAGGTAAAAAAATCTCCAACTGTGGGATTAAAACACCGCATTCATAAATACTGGGAAAAACATCTTACTGATACAGGGAGACCTATACTGCCCTCTTCTGCATGTAGAGGAGCATGTGGAAGCATCAAAGTTGTCAACAAATAATCCAAAATAGTATTTTAAAACCTTTTTATTCATGATTCTTGTGGGAAATTCAAAAATCATATTGATTTGTAGGGAGTTTCTAGGGGTTATAACACCACAGACATAAAATAGCTTTTTTCTCCTTTTCTCATGTGAAATCAATGTATTATGTTGTATTGTTGAATAATGTAGCCTAATGTTGTTTCAGTCTCTTTTCTGCTGTCTTTTTCTCAATCAGAGCAGTACGGCAATAAACACTGTTTATTTAAATGTTTTCTTCTGTTAAAAATAAATTTTGACAAGCCTGATACAAAGAAAGGCAGTCTTTCATATATCTTCGCATTTCAGTGGGTGAAATATGGCTGCCAGGAGGTGCTGCAACAATTTACAATTCGAGATAAGTCTGCAAATCATTTTATTGTGTTTTTTTAGACTTCTAGAGCACATTATAAACATATTGGTTTATTCATACCTCACACTCTGATCCTCCAAAGTCTCCCTTGTGTGGGAATGTAATCCATCTGCAGCCTTTCTACTCATTCAATGAAGGATTGTAGAAGGCAGAGATCACTGTTCTTCTGGTTGGGTTTTTTGTAGAAAGGAAATTAATCCAGAATCGGTTTCCTGCTCATTTACTGTGCTTTGCACAAGTATTCATAACAGTTAAACCTTTTCACAATGTTTTACATTGCAGCACAAACCTCAGTGTATTGTATTTATGTCCATGAAATAATTTAATTATGCTTATTTAATATAGCTCTTATACACAACAGATGTCATCACAAAGTAAGACAAATAGAACCAATTTATAAACAGGAATATATACAGTGATTAAATTATCCAATCGCACACACATACATTATGATTAAATCTTAGTTATGATAGAGTGTAGTCAAATTCAATTTGTAATGCCACTTGTTGAGAAGATTTTGCACCAATTCACCCTCTTGGAAGTAGCTCATAATTGTGAAACAGAAGGAAAATCAATATGATTTTAAAATTATTTTACAAAAAAGTGTTGCATGCATTTGTATTTTGTGAGTCAACACTTTGTAGAACTACATTTTGCTGCAGTCAGAGCTACAAATTTTTAAGGTATGTCTCTACTGGCTTTGCAAGTCCAGAAATGGATATTTTTGCATATTCTTGCAAAATAGCTCGAACTTACTCTTTAAACCATTTCATTGTAGTTCTGATTGTGTGTTTAGGCTCATTGTCCTGCCGGAACCCAAACTTCCACCTCAAGTCTTTTGCTAAATCTAATGAGGGGTTTTCCTATCAGCTCTGGCCAAGCTTCCATGTTCCTGCTGAAGTAAAGTATTCCCACAGCATGATACTACCACCACCATGTTTCATCTTGGGGGTGATGTGTTCAGGGTAATGTGCAGTGCTTGCCTTTTCCCCTCATAGCATTTCATATATTTGCTAAACGTTTGATTTTTTATATCATACCAGAGCACATTGTTCCACATTGGTGCTGTCTCATGTACAGGGGTTGGACAATGAAACTGAAACTGTCATAATGTATGGTTGTTTAGTTTTTGGTTTTGGGTTTCTTCTTATGTTTTTCACAGTTAAGGTTTTGACTCGTTCTTTTGTTATTATTCTTCTTAGATTTTGAATCATGCTTCTGTTATTTTCCTGGTCATGCTTTAGTTTTGTCGTCTTGTTCATGTTTTGTCAAGTTTGGTTTTCGGATCTGGTTATGCTTTAGCTTCATGTTTTTCTAGTTTGTTTATTAGAGTCTCTGTTTTTGCCGCAGCCACGTTTTGTTCTGTCAATTAAGTTTATTTGGCTCACCTGTTCAAGTTAATCTGTCCCCTTGTTCCACCTGGTTTCCACGCCATATATTCATACTTGTTTGGTTAGTCTTCGCGGAAACATCTTTCACTCTCATGCTCATGTCTTGTTTTCAAACCAAGTCTTGTTTTTTTTTTATCTTGCCATGCCTGTCTTGCCTGCCCGTTTGTTTTGTTCCTACCTCCTGCTGAGTGTGAAGTTTTGTTATTAAACCTTTTTTTTTCACTTACCATCACGCTGCCTGCTCGTCTGCATTCTGGGGTCCGATATCAAGTTAACCGTGACAGAACCTTGACAGAAACATCTGGTTTTAGACCACAATAATTTATTAGTATGGTGTAGGGCCTCCTTTTGCGACCAATACATCGTCAATTCATCTTGGGAATGACATATACAAGTCCTGCACAGTGGTCAGAGGGATTTTAAGCCATTCTTCTTGCACGATAGTGGCCAGGTCACTACGTGATACTGGTGGAGGAAAACGTTTCCTGACTCGCTCCTCCAAAACACCTCAAAGTGGCTCAATAATATTTAGATCTGGTGACTGTGCAGGCCATGGGAGATGTTCAACTTCACTTTCATGTTTATCAAACCAATCTTTCACCAGTCTTGCTGTGTGTATTGGTGCATTGTTATCCTGATACATGGCACCGCCTTCAGGATACAATGTTTGAACCATTGGATGCACGTGGTCCTCAAGAATGGTTCGGTAGTCCTTGGCAGTGACGCGCCCATCTAGCACAAGTATTGGGCCAAGGGAATGCCATGATATGGCAGCCCAAACCATCACTGATCCACCCCCATGCTTCACTCTGGGCATGCAACAGTCTGGGTGGTACGCTTCTTTGGGGCTTCTCCACACCGTAACTCTCTGTGGGGAAAACAGTAAAGGTGGACTCATCAGAGAACAATATATGTTTCACATTGTCCACAGCCCAAGATTTGCGCTCCTTGCACCATTGAAACCGACGTTTGGCATTGGCATGAGTGACCAAAGGTTTGGCTATAGCAGCCCGGCCGTGTATCTTGACCCTGTGGAGCTCCCGATGGACAGTTCTGGTGGAAACAGGAGAGCTGAGGTGCACATTTAATTCTGCCGTGATTTGGGCAGCCGTGGTTTTATGTTTTTCGGATACAATCCGGGTTAGCACCCGAACATCCCTTTCAGACAGCTTCCTCTTGCGTCCACAGTTAATCCTGTTGGATGTGGTTCGTCCTTCTTGGTGGTATGCTGACATTACCCTGGATACCGTGGCTCTTGATACATCACAAAGACTTGCTGTCTTGGTCACAGATGCGCCAGCAAGACGTGCACCAACAATTTGTCCTCTTTTGAACTCTGGTATGTCACCCATAATGTTGTGTGCATTTCAATATTTTGAGCAAAACTGTGCTCTTACCCTGCTAATTGAACCTTCATACTCTGCTCTTACTGGTGCAATGTGCAATCAATGAAGACTGGCTACCAGGCTGGTCCAATTTAGCCATGAAACCTCCCACACTAAAATGACAGGTGTTTCACTTTCATTGTCCAACCCCTGTACATTGCTTGTAGTAGTAGTTTGCCACTCTTCCTTATCAGCTAGATTTGTAAAATAGACAATTAATACAAGTCCCGTTAACAGATTCTCCCAACTGAGCTGTGGAACTCTGCAGCTCCTCCAAAGTTACCTTGGACCTGTGGGCTGCTTCTCTGATTAATACTCTCTTTGCCTTGCCTGTTAGTTTAGGTGTATGGCCATGCCTTGGTAGCTCTGCCGTTGAGTCATACTATTTTCATTTTCAGATAATGGATTTAACAGAGCTCAGTGAGATTTATAAAGCTTATGATATTGTTTTATACCCTAATCCTGCTTTAAACCTCTCCGAAAGCTTTATCCCTGGCCTGTATGGTGTGTTCCTTGGTCTTCATGATGCTGTTTGGTCACTTATGTTCTCTTCTCAGAACAGCTGCAGCTCTCAGTCCTTCAGGCTTAGCATGGGTGAGAGCCTGACCTTTTTATCCAAAATAGCAAAAGATGTGGTTTTATTGGTAAAGATGACACACCAGACACAGTCTCAAACTATTAGCTCATCAATGAAAAGGTTGAGACACCGTGACTCCAAACCTGTTGCAGAGTGGATGAAACAGATTAGTATGCTAAGGAAATTCCTTTCATGACTTCTGCCTTATTAAAACTGTAGGATTTGTGGAAACAAGTCCAATTTTTATTAGGAAGTTAATCGAGTCTATAGTTAAAAGGTTATGAATATGCTTTGGAAAGTCAAAGAGTAACTTGCTAAAAGACTTTCAGCCAGCTACAGTAGGTGTGTTCTAATTACAGTTTTGTCTAGGTTTTATGCTTTATTTTGGTTTTTAATAATGTTTTTGTGTCTGTGAAGCAGCTCAAAAAATCAAGCAAAACCATGTTACTGCAGGCACATTTATGTCCATAATAAGTGTAACCATATCCCGTACATTATAACCTGCTGGGATCTCATGAAGTTTAATTTGTGCGGTACAAAACAGTAGAATTACATTCACTATCTCACTCTTCTTTGTTAAGGTAAGGCAAAGTGACTTTATTAATACCCTTTTGTAGATTAGTCTTGCAGACAAGAGGAGCACCAGCATCTGTTTGAATGTATAAATATGTAAATAAAATCAACACAGCCATACATACCAAACACATTTGCCAAACATTCATTAAAACAATAAGACTGGACATGGAACTTCATAGCAGAAAGCGAAACAAAACAAATTAAAAGATCTCCAATTAAGATTGATTTAAAAACAAAACTGCAGCCGTCACAAAACCATTTCCGTAACGTCTAGTCTTTATACTAGGGACCTCATATCTACAACCAAACTGAACTTGTCAAACAAAGGATGGTTTTCATCCCGGTGGATGGAGCCGCCCAACCGCTGTAACTGTCTGGTGTACAGTAACTCCCGCTCCATCTGAGACTCCCCAATGAGCTGGCCTGATCAGTTAACCAGTTGGTTCAGTCAGTTCCTCTTCTTTAGAGGCAGGTCCCAAATGACTCAAAAAAAGCTCTGTAAAACAGTCTCATCTTGGTTTTTTCAATTAGAAAACTAGACAGCTTCCATAGACAGTATTGGTGCTGATGTCCTTTCATGGACACATACTGATTGTCTTTTTAAACTTGGTTTTGAATCACTGATTGTGCCAAGATATTTGTAAGATTGCAGCTGTTTTTTTACTTATGTCTTTCTTCACTCAGTCTATAAACTCTAATCAATTTTTGCACAGCCTATTTTGAATGTTTGGGGACAAATTTATTTCTTTTTATTTGTATTTTCATTTGAAATAAATAAATGAATAAATAAATAAATAGATTTTTGCTGCCAAAATGTTTTTAAAATTATATTCAAAAACTATGTAGTTATTTAGTATGTATATTAGCTAAATTGTGGCATATCTACGACTGTTCAAAGTCCTTCCCATACTAAGATTAGTCTGAGTGGAAAATGCATCAGTCAGCATTGGTAAAGTCCATGCCCAGCTTGGCTGCATTAACACTGGAAGAAGAATTTGCAATCATAGTCTATAAGGGTTTAAATCCCTCAGTCAGTTGTTTAGCCATATTGTCTTTAAATCTGCTTCAAACACTTAAACATTTTCTTTATGTATTCCTTCCAGTGGGTGAAGCCAGGAACCTGATTCCAATGGATCCAAATGGTTTATCAGACCCATATGTCAAACTCAAGCTCATCCCAGACCCAAAGAACGAGACCAAACAGAAGACCAGGACCATCCGTTCCTCTCTCAATCCTTGTTGGAACGAATCATTCACCTTGTGAATAAATTTTCTCTTTTAGAAAATTAATTCAAAGCTAGATCTAAATCAAAATGTAAACATTTTTAACAGTTTTTCCATTGTGTGTGTCTAAGCAGTAAGCTGAAAGCATCAGATAAGGACCGACGTCTGTCCATTGAGATATGGGACTGGGACAGAACCACCCGGAATGACTTCATGGGCTCCATGTCTTTTGGTGTTTCTGAGCTCATCAAGGCTCCCCACTGTGGATGGTCAGTTTTCTCATTACCACCCAAACTTTTGCAACTTGCGTTTGATCACTTTCAATGATTAGTGCTTTACATTTATATTTTTGTAGCACTGACATAACCTCATACTTTAAATCAAATCATTCAGCTTTATTCATGTAGCATCTTTCAAGCAGAGATGCTCTTATAAGCGTAATGCATCACAGAGAAAAAGCAAAACAGCGTTTGCTAAGTAAAAACTCAAACCGAACATCCTTTAAGAACAGTGGTTTCATAGTTTTTGCCAGGGGTCATAGCTGCCATATAATTACCCTGATTCTGTAATGTCAACTTCTGAGACCAATTTCAGTACCAATAAAAATAGCTCAATGGGCCAAACTGGGTACAAAATTCATCATGTGATTTATAAAATGTGGGACATACAAGCAATCTGGTGTTGGTAATTTTTTTTATTCAGACACTGCACACTTAATTGTGGCTTCTGACAGAAAATATGCAACATGGATGATCGAAAAACAGTGGAACAGACACATTTCTGTCTGTTTTTAAAGTGACGGCGAAAAAAAGATGGTTTTTTATTCATAATAGTCATTTGTTGATTATTTCACTCAGAGTGTTTTTGGGTATGAATACAGCTGTTCGTCACAGAATGTTTCAACCCCACCATGGGCCTGTTTCATTCCTGCTTCGGTATCAAACGGTTTATAGTTATTTTTTATAATCCATTTATAGCCTGATATAAGGAAACGTGGTTATGCGACTTCAGTTTCATTAGAGTTAACTGGTCCAAATTGTAATCAGAATCACAATCAGTTGAAATACGGTGTAATATAAAGTTTCCAGAGAATAATATGTAGATAAATATGTGAGATTTAGGTATTTTTATGACTGCTTTTCTTAATAATTTTCTAAAATACTTATCTGACAACAATAAAGTCCTTAAAGTCTTTTTTGATAGTAAATTTACCAAAAATAAAGAGTTATACTTATGTATGGTCCTAAGCCCTTAGACCCATATACAGTGCCTTGCGAAAGTATTCGGCCCCCTTGAACCTTTCAACCTCTTGCCACATTTCAGGCTTCAAACATAAAGATATAAAATTCTAACTTTTTGTGAAGAATCAACAACAAGTGGGACACAATCGTGAAGTGGAATGAAATTTATTGGATGTGTCAAACTTTTTTAACAAATAAAAAACTGCAATATTATTCGGCCCCCTTGCGTTAATACTTTGTAGCGCCAACCTTCACTGCAATTACAGCTGCAAGTCTCTTGGGGTTTGTCTCTATCAGTTTTGCACATCGAGAGACTGAAATTCTTGCCCATTCTTCCTTGCAAAACAGCTCAAGCTCAGTGAGGTTGGATGGAGAGCGTTCGTGAACAGCAGCCTTCAGCTCTTTCCAAAGATTCTCGATTGGATTCAGGTCTGGACTTTGACTTGGCCATTCCAACATCTGGATACGTTTATTTGTGAACCATTCCATTGTAGATTTGGCTTTATGTTTAGGATCATTGTCTTGTTGGAAGATAAATCTCCATCCCAGTCTCAGGTCTCTTGCAGACTCCAACAGGTTTTCTTCCAGTATGGTCCTGTATTTGGCCCCATCCATCTTCCCATCAATTTTGACCATCTTCCCTGTCCCTGCTGACGAAAAGCAGGCCCAAACCATGATGCTGCCACCACCATGTTTGACAGTGGGGATGGTGTGTTCAGGGTGATGAGCTGTGTTGCTTTTACGCCAAACATATCATTTTGCATTGTGACCAAACAGTTTGATTTTGGTTTCATCTGACCAGAGCACCTTCTTCTACATGTTTGGTGTGTCTCCCAGGTGGCTTGTGGCAAACTTTAAACGAGACTTTTTATGGATATCTTTGAGAAATGGCTTTCTTCTTGCCACTCTTCCATAAAGGCCAGATTTGTGCAGTGTACGACTGATTGTTGTCCTATGGACAGACTCTCCCACCTCAGCTGTAGATCTCTGCAGTTCATCCAGAGTGATCATGGGCCTCTTGGCTGCATCTCTGATCAGTCTTCTCCTTGTTCGAGATGAAAGTTTAGAGGGACGACCGGGTCTTAGTAGATTTGCAGTGGTCTGATACTCCTTCCATTTCAATATGATTGCTTGCACAGTGCTCCTTGGGAGGTTTAAAGCTTTGGAAATCTTTTTGTATCCAAATCCAGCTTTAAACGTCTCCACAACAGTATCTCGGACCTGCCTGGTGTGTTCCTTGGTCTTCATGATGCTCTCTGCACTTTGAACAGAACCCTGAGACTATCACAGAGCAGGTGCATTTATACGGAGACTTGGTTACACACAGGTGGATTATATTTATCATCATCAGTCATTTGGGACAACATTGGATCATTCAGAGATCCTCACTGAACTTCTGGAGTGAGTTTGCTGCACTGAAAGTAAAGGGGCCGAATAATATTGCACGCCCCACTTTTCAGTTTTTTATTTGTTAAAAAGTTTGACGCATCCAATAAATTTCATTCCATCTTCACGATTGTGTCCCACTTGTTGATTCTTCACAAAACATTAGAATTTTATATCTTTATGTTTGAAGCCTGAAATGTGGCAAGAGGTTGAGAAGTTCAAGGGGGCCGAATACTTGCGCAAGGCACTGTACACTCATGATGCTATAAACCACCAAAATAAACCCTTCTTTCCCGTACAATATGATGCAGAAGTGCACAGGCAAAATGAAGTCCCTCTTTGTTGCACATGCCCATCATAGTTCGCGCTGCTGATCCAACATAGATCCATTCCCTCATCAGGACCCCCAAGGAATGGATGGCCTATATTAAAATGTGTACATCCCTGGTCTCCTACTGAAATGTCTTGGCATCCAGTACTCCCATTAGGAAAGCACCTGTCCTTTCATGGCTGTGGAGTGTCAGGTTAGATTTTGGCATAACTCTGCTATGACATGCCTTGACAGATGAAGCCAACTTAATAGTCACTTATTTCTCTGCATAAGAAATCAGTTTGAGTTAGAAAATCCTCCCCTTTTGTTTACATCTACACATGAGTGGTTAATGTTTATATCTCCTTACAAACAAAACATGATCTTTCTGTATTTAATGTTCACCGTTGCTAGAAGTACAGCCGTGTGAGAAATTATGAGCTTAGTCACAGCTGTCTAAACATTTTTCCTATTTCAGGGTTTTGTTTAATATAAACATTTTATTTGTATTATATAAATGATATTATATAAGTATTTTTTATTGCATTGTTTATTGTCATACAAATTAAGGATACACTGAGTAAAACAGATGCAAACACTGTCATCTGCTACCAAGTCCAGTCACCCAAAGACAACACATGTTGAAGCCAGTTACTTCTCTCTGTGGTTCTGTCGGATCAGTTGTTTCTCACTTTGAACAGTAGCATTCCTAATTTGCCTTAAACAACTTCTGTTGAAAAAGGAAATCAAGGAAATTCCAGTGTGTGAAATGTTGGCAGTCAGCTTGGAAACTACTACTGTTTGTGTGTTTGGCTGCAGTTTTTACTTTAAATTACACTTCATTAGACATTAAAGAAGAGACAGATGCAATCTGGCAAGAGCGTGCAGCATTTCAAACTTGCAGAAAATAGAAATTAAGTACTTCTAATTGAAGTAAGCAGAAATATAAAGACTTACATGTGTGTGGGTGGACAGAGGGGAGAAGGCAAAGGAGATTAATTAAAATTAATTAGTCAATATGTTAAGTTATGCAAAGCAAATGACCTTTTTTCCATATTTTGCCTACCACGTTTTTCTCTCTTAGGTACAAGCTCCTGAACCAGGAGGAAGGAGAATACTACAATGTTCCCATTCCCGAGGTGGACGATGTCAACCTGGAGCTTCGACAAAAGTTTGAGGTGGGCAGGAGTGTCAAGTCGATTTTCTTTTTTGGAAAAAAAAAATCACAAATGTCTTTTGGACCTGCTCACATACACTTCAACAAATAACGTCCTTCTCTTTCTTGTCGCATTGCAAAATTCATGCTGTTTCCACGTCTTCTTTCCTCCAGTGTTACAGAGACACAAATGAAAATGAATCAAATTAGCTTTAATATGATACTTAGAATATAAGGTGTTACTTAGATTATCTACTTGACATTTTTATTATTATTTTTTGCATTGCAGTGTCTTTCCTGGTGCAGACTTTGAACAAAAGGGACCTGCAAAAGATGTCTCATCTTCCTTTCTTTGCAAATACAGGACCAACATTGGGACGTCATGACTGCAGACTGTCAGGATCCACTCTGCATCATATCCAAATTTTTTAAGTTTCACTTTCACCTGCATATAACAAAATTATTCTGTACATTTAGGGTGGTCACAACTGATAACTTGATAGATGCAACTTTGTTGAAGTCAGTTACTGATACATGACATCTCCTTAACAGCTACTCGTACATATATATAATACAATGATGATAATAGTTGCTTAGATACGTATAACCGTGGCTTTTTCTAAGATGATAATGCAAACATAAAAGTGGAAGAGCACAACATGTTTATCACTGCAAGCTGACGTAATTGACTGAACTTGAAGTGCTTTGTACATTTTTGTCACAAGGCTGTCAAGAGTGCCTGTGTGAGAATTATTCATCCTGTTTATAAGCCTGTCGTACTACACATAGGTACAAAACATTACAATGAATAAAACAATATTCATTCCAATTATAAAAATGGGATGTGTACGGTGGGGGGCTTCATACTGTCCATTATCACTGCTGGTTCCCCACATTTAGATTGTTGTGGCTGATGCAACAATATAATCCTCTCCATTTTCAAACAAATACAGTGCCAGTCACATTTACTGGCATCTCTGATAAAGATCAATCCATCAGTCTTTATCTATAAACACTTTTTATATACAGTTAAGACAACAGGAACTGTGTTACAAAAGATAAAAAGGAAGCAACAAAAAACAAAAATTTGCTAAATAGGGATGAAAAAAGTACAGATATATGTAGTTAATCAAGGTGATGTTGAAGGACCAAGGAAACACAGTTGTGTTAATTATGATAATTATGATGTGATACAGAGGCCCATTTTTTATAGTCACTGGCCTCTAGGCTGGACGAGGACTGAAATTTATCTTGCCACCACTAACAACAAGCAGCATGGGAATGAAGGGATAAATAATCTTCAAAGCTCATTGTTAGGGGGGACCAAGGCTCCATGCTCTCTAGTGTCAGATGACACTAGAGAGCATTTAACAGCAAACATTAATTTTCTGGCATGAAACCACAAATGGATAGATGAAAAAGCACCTTATGCCCACTGTTAAGTACAGTGGTGGATCTATGATACTGTGGGCGTATTTCTCTTCTAAAGACCTAGGGAACCTTGTACTCTTTTGACATTTCAAACAAAGTCAGGTGGACTCTACCAGTAAATTGAAAATGGATTCTCGTTTTCCATTACTATTACATTCATCAGTATAATGATGCAAAACATATGACCAAATCAACAGAGAAATTGTTTAGCAACACAAGTTCAACTTCTTTCATTGCCATCAAAATCCATAGACCTAAATCATATAGAAAATCTTTGGGTGCCCTAAAGAGAGGAGATCCCAAAAGGACTCAGGATTCTGGAGGATCTAGAAAGTTTGCGTAAAGAGGAATTGTCAAAAATCCTTCTCCCTGTATCCGTCAACCGTAAGAAATTTCATAGAAAGAAACCTAAGTATTGTTGCAAAAGATTTACATAGAAGCAGGTGGACCAATAATTTGGCCTCTGACTTTTTCTCCCTGACTAAACATTCTTAAATTACTGATTGTAGAATTGCAAAAGTTTCAGTGCAAAGTTTTGCAGCTGCAAAAGAAACATACACACATCTCTACAACACAGGTTATGCAGATATAGCAAACTGGAAATGTCTAAGCCAAAGAGGGCTCTAGTCTGGGTTCCAGAACCATTGATTTTAATGTTTTTGCAGCTTTAACCCAGTTCACATTCCTTTTTCATAATGCCTCCTACAGCATTTGGAGATCCTACTTCTACTTTCCTACTTCTACTTTGCTGCAATTACTCTTTTTATTTCTACTTAACAGATAAAAATCAAAAAGAATTTAGTATACTGACTTAATGTTCGCTGTAAAGTTGTTTTGCTGACCGGTTCACACAATTCTTTTAATCAGTATAAACAAAGTTGCAGATCTTTCCCATCAAATCTAAGGAAACAAACTGCAGCCAGTTATTGCCTTCTAGTTGTTGCTTTGTTGACTGCAGGTATTTGTCAGTGAGGTTCTTGTATAACATGCAGCCTTATTTAAAACTCACAGCCTCTCCAAAGACATGAGCACAAAGAGGACGCTGCATTGAGGAGTGCAAATCTGGTTGTGACTTATATGGGAAGAGTTGTGAGAGACAGAAGGTCGTTTTATTAAACTCCAGCTCTTAGTGCAAGTGTGAGTGCAAGTGCGATTGCAGCCTTTAATACTGAGTGTAAATGTCTTCTCCTCACAACACTCCCTGATGAACTGAGTTTTAATTTTGTTCTTTTCTTCACTGTACAAACCGACCAACCTTGGCTTTCTCTGTCGTCACGCAACCTCTGGTTGCCATGGAAACTGGGGTGGGATGCAAAAGATGTGATTGTTCTTTTAGGTTTTAGTATTTTCTAGTCATAAGAGTAATAACTTGTCATGTTTTTGCCGACGTGTGTCAGCCAGACTTGCACACTAATCGCTGAGCCCACTAATGGGTGAGTTTCTTCTCTCTTCTAGGCCTGCCAGCTAAATATCTACTATCTCAAGGTAGCTCCCCTGCCTGCTTCTTGTGTTTCTCTCATGTTTCGGCTTGCATCTCACTTATTCACTTGATGGACTGGGATTGTTTGTGGATCTCTGCTGGGACTCCACAAATAAATCTGATTTACTAACAAAGGTCTTCTGCAGAATACACCTGTACCCAATTAATTTGTTTTTTAAATCATATCACAAATTTACCCACTATTCTTACTTGATAAGTACTATTACACTTTAATAAAATACACAATCCAAACCTATTATGTAGAGAAATTATGTCACTATAGGAGTCTACATGAAAGCAAAACTTAAATTTGCTCTACATTTGTTTGTCCTTAAAGGAGTTCAGAAATTGTACAAAAGTATTTACATTTCTAAATGAACAATTGACAAAAGGAGAGGGTAATTTTTTTAGCTATTTCTACAAGGTGAAATTGTTTCAATATTTCTAAGATCTATATATTATAGTTGAATGGGAAATATGCCATCTTTTTTACAACTGTTCCTTTTCCCTGGTGTCTGACCTCAAAATTCATTACTATGTCCAATACTTAGAAATATGTTAAAAAGAATTAAAAAAAACAGACAGTTGGAAGTAGTGACTGTGTTTTTAAACTTGGACATCAAAACATAACTCAAAAGCAACACGATAGATCAAAATAGTATCATCACCACTCTCATTTGCATATGCATCAGCACTCCCATTTCTCTCAACACCTGTGTCACCAAAATGGCTAACTTGTACTGGAGAGCCATACAGTGGTTACACAAGCCTCACTTTTTTCCACTTAATAAGTATGTTATAGTTGTGAGGGATCATTGCACTACAGTAATGTAGGCTTCAAAAGGTTATTATAAGGAAAATATTTGTCATGCCACTCAACCCTATGAATTTGTTCAAGCCAAGTATTTTATCTTCGTGGATGCAAGTAAAAATGCTGATACACAATCAGACAGAAACTGCAGTTAAATTACCCTTTACACATTTGTCTCAGACACTGAGAGAAAAACACTCCTGAAAGTTGTAGATATTTATCATGCAAAAAGAAGTAGAGCTTTGAGAGAGTGTTTACTGATTTAATATGATCTTCGGACATCAGTAGAGGTTTTGTACCCAAATAGGATAAATGAAGAGTAAAAACAGTTGTCTCAGTGGTATGGCTGCTGACTCACTGCGATCTGTTCTAGCCCTCACCTTTATGTGGACCCTTCTTTAAATTCAAGAGTCCAGTTTTAAATAATCTTGCCCCACAAAGTATTTTCAATAAGTTCACCTGTAATATTCTACAGAATTCACAAATGTTTCCAGCATAAATTGTCTTTTCATCAAAAGTGCTCATAATATTTTGTTTTCTGTCACCAGTAGGTGGTGCGCATTTATTTCATATATTTACATTAAAAAGTTATTTTTTATCATAAAAGCAATCTGTTAGACCCTTTTCCAGACCTGGAAAAGCGTCAGTAGAAGGTGGGTAGAAGGGAGTGCAGTTACAGACTCAATGTCATCTTCCATAAAGTGGAAGTGTGTTTTTGGTTTTAAGGCGTGACTCAAAATGTTTTGTCAGAAAGTGCATTTTAAAATGACTTATTTGCTTTAAACAGCTATGAAAAGGCTGACTGGAATTTGTTTTTGCATTTAATAACATTTTTCGATTAACTGGCTCCTAAATATGATTAAATTTGGCCTTTAGGTCAGATTTGAAGAACTGGGGAAATGTTCAATCAAGTACCGTAACATAACCAAAACAGGCTCAAAAACATCATAAGAAATATATTTATAATCAAGACAGGAACAATCCTAATCACAATTTCCCTTTTTCAGCTTCACTGCTTTAACTGTTAATACAAAAACTCTGCCTATTAAACACACAAAAACCAAACAGCATTGTTGTTAGTAAATTTGTGGAGCTCTCTGGCCTCTGGTTTCGGGGCATTACCTTTACCTTCCGATGCACAGCCACGGGCCAGCAGAACTTCACATCCGCTCCTCACTGGGTGATTATCATCCTTCTACTAGTCGGATCAGGACTATAGAAGGCTGTCTGAGCATTAAGCATGGAACAACAATAATTATTGTAAATGTTTGACTGGATACTCACAGGTTCTTAGTGTGCCTGCTGTGTTTGCAGTATATGTGTGTGTGCCGGATGTTTCCACACAGTGGCACTGTTATATTTCTTTTAAGTCTCATGTTTGGCTGCACTGCATCTGATTGAATGAAGTGGCCAAAGTATTTGTTTCAAGTGAATCTTTAGATGTTGATTGTGTTAAACGTTTATGTAATATATTTGTATATGAAGAAATATTCATGCATTTTTCTGTTGTAAGTCTATTCCCAAAGTGACCACTAGGTGTCTCTTAAATAAAATGGGGTAATAATGAGTAATAAAATGACGCTACTGACATATTATGATGAGCAGCATTCTCATTAAAAGGCAACAGAATAAACACTCGATGAGTACTTAAAAGCTTAAAATTAATAAATTGCTAAAGCTTGGAATAAGCAACAGAAAGGCATCTGTTGACATAATATGGCTGAGCTCATTGTACAGAATATTCAAATTTTGACAAATATTTCTAATGCAGAATGTTTGGAGACTATTCCTTTAGTGGTGCTAAAAGTTTTTATCTGAGTTGTCATTCTAAATATTTGAAGTCCTGTAGAGATTTCTACAGACCTGATAAGGTGAACAACGCAAGAAAAAAGAAGGATGAAAAGCTGGAATGTCTAGAAGTAGGAGACTTGAAGTGTCTCATTAAGGTCAATGCTTGATGAATAATGGCACAAGCTGACGTGTGGATGCAGTGTGACAGTTCTGCAGGAAAAGTGTGCTTTGCATTTATGCAGCATCAAATATTAAAGCAGACATTGTCTCGCAAAGGTATTTAAGCCGCAAAGGCTTTTCTAATTCTTTTCGTATTACAACCACAAACCTCAATGCATTTTATTTGGATCAATAAGCATTAAGCAACACAAATTAGTGTATAATTATGACATGGGAGGAAATTTTGTAGCGTATTTTTTCACTTTAAGTTTAAATACCTGACTATCATGGTTATAGCTCTCATTGTCCCACCACTCGCCTGTTTTCTGGGCCACACCTGACAGAAGCAGGAACTATGATAGGTGCTACTGGGAACCTTAATTGTCTGGTGTTTTCTTTCTCCTTTTTTTTAAGATGTTTGGCAAACTAATCATTATACCAGCAAGGATCCTTAAAATGCTGTGTACCCTTGCTGAACAGTGTGTTGGCACTTTACTAAAAGCTACCAACGGTGTGATGTTGCTTAATGTCTTTGAGGATGTCTGAAAACAACAAAGAAGTCAGACAGTCCCGGAGTTAAACAAGTCAGTAGATACAATGTATTGCAAAGGTTCTCATACCATTTAAACTTTTTCAAATTCTGTCACATTACTACAAACTGTGTGCATTTGTATTAAGCCCCTGTAAATCTATGATACTATATCATATCACTCCTTTTATTTTTACATTGTTATTATTTCTTATGGCACCATGTTTTATTCAGTTGTTAATTAATATCAGGCAAAAGTTTATTTTATGTCGTTTTAAGAGGTATAATTTTACCAGATCATAAAACATTTTTTTGTTGAATTTCTACCTTGTTTTAGCCCAATAGACAACTATGCAACAATACTTTATTCAACTTTTTAATGGCTGATATTAATGTGTCCTGCATCCATTGTTTTGTTTGTTACTCACAGAAATGTGGAAGCTCATAATTATTGTTTTATTCTTTATAGAAAAACATAATATATGCAGTTAAAACATCCACATTTTAAGGAATGATGTTTAAATCCCTTTGGCATATGTGTGTGCTTATTGTATATAACAGAAAGCCAAGCTGGGCCACGGTAAGAAAGTTATCACACCGACAGATCACCGGCGGTTCAGTCTGCCCTCGGGTAACATGGACAGAGTACGGCTCAGCGACTTCAACTTCCTGGCTCTTCTGGGAAAGGGCAGCTTCGGAAAGGTGAGAACTCTTATATTTCATTACAAAGCAACAAAACTAAAGTTTTGCTTCTTTCATTAACCTCTCGAGTGTGCCATCTTTATCAAATGCAGGTAATGCTGGCAGAGATGAAGTCAACAGAGGAGCTCTACGCCATAAAGATCCTGAAGAAAGACGTTGTGATCCAGGATGACGATGTTGAATGTACAATGGTAGAGAAGAGGGTATTGGCACTGAGAGACAAACCGCCCTTCCTCACCCAGCTCCACTCCTGCTTTCAGACTGTGGTGGGTAAAAAAAACACTCCAGCTTGCTGTCGTCACAGTTAATAATGCACACTTCCTGGACTGATGGCCTTTTCTTACACACAAAAAAAACTCTTTAACGGGGATCATTATTAACCCAAAGCAATTTCAGTTTTATTGAACTGTGACTGTTATTACTTTTGTATTTGTGCTCAACATTTCTTTACCCTTTCTTCTCTTGGCATCCCTGCAGGAATAATTGAAGGTGAAAATGAAGTGACGTCTGTGCAGAGACAGACTGACTCAAAGATTTTTAAATAAAGCCTAGAGTTATATAATGACCTTTGTTGCTTCTCAAGGGGGATAAATAAGTTTTTTCTTAAGCTTAAGATAATTTACTGTAAGACATTACTTACTGTATATCTTTATCTGCGCCCTGGACAATAACCTGCTCTTTCATTATAGGACCGACTTTACTTTGTGATGGAATACATTAACGGAGGAGATCTCATGTACCATATCCAGCGTATGGGCAAGTTTAAGGAGCCTCAGGCAGTGTAAGGACTTACTCCGAAATATGCACACTCACATGGTTTGAAAACACAGATAATATTCTACAGGCAACTTTGTCTACTAGATGGGAGTTTTGGTGTCAACGCCTCAGAACAGCGCTGTACAGTTGCATTTCTTTATAATACAAATGCACAATACTGCATTTTTATGACAGATGTGCCAACTCAACCTCCAAAATAGGTGTATGAGAGTGACATTTATTTTGGTTTTCATTTTCCTTAATAGATATTGCTAAATAATAATGGGAAGTTCAGTTGACTGTATGCAAAAGGAGCCAAGACGTTTAGGTTAGTTTTAAAGTGGTCTTAGAGGTGTTAATGTCAGTGTCTACTTTATTTATGTAGGACTTTATTAAAAGAAACAAAATGCACCAAAGTGCTCCACAATGAGAGACAACAAAAAAACAAAGAGCAACACAGTAACCTCATAGCAATACAAATAAGCTCATAAGAAAAGCACAACAGTGAATTTAAAGCCTGTAAATAAAACAGACAAGAATTACACCGAAATAGTAAAAGCATACTGCAAAATGTAATGAAGCCTAATAACAAAAACGATGTCAGCCTCTATTTGAGGCAAAAACTAATTAGTAAAGGTGGGTTATAAATAGCGACTTAAAAGTGGAAACCAAGTATTTACATATACAGTATAAAAAGAAATAACCTTTTTTTCTGTCCATCTGACATTTGATCAGAATAAAGGTTTCCTCTTTAGGTTTCTGTATTTATTTCTATTTACTAAATACCCAAATAATTTAAAAGATAATTTTGTGGGAGATTTAAAACTTTCATTATAATTGGTTGTAGGGATTATGATTATTGATAATTAATATGTATCAAAAATTATAATTTAAAATCATAATTTGAAATTTTTTTTATTTCTTAAGCAAAATCATTACTTACAGATAGAAATCAGAGATGTCTTCTTGTATTGTGATTATGGGCTCAAAGCTCTTCATAATTACAATTAGCTATTCATCATTAATAATTGTTAAATTATTAACCAGAACCACAAAATGTCACAGTTTATTCAACCGCTTCGCCAAAGGTGGGAGAACTTCGACCTTGTTTTGACAGATAAATCTCTCTTGCACAAAATAAACACAAACGCTTCTCTTAATTATATATATGAAGATTTATTGAAGCCAAATAATTCTAATATACCATTATTCTGGTCCAAAAACCTTCACCTAACTAACAAGCACTATTCTACACAAAGGGGATAAAAATGACTACCTAACAATAATAATAAAAGAAAAATATATGCGCATTTAGTGTCTATGAAGATCAAACCAGTAGTTTTATGGACAAATTGTGTAATTTGGGTTAAATGGAAAGAGAAATCCTCCTGGTGTGTTGATGTCTCGAGCGATCAGCTGTTAAAAAGGTGGGGCCACGCCCCTTTTAGCAGCTGATTGCCCCAAATCTTGAACAAAGAGTCATAAAACTCGGAGGCGGGAACTGAGTGGAAAAACTCCAGTTATAAAACTGGAACAAAGGAGTGGTCAGGCGAGGCCCAGACAGCAGTTGCTTTGAACAAAAAACTTTGAATGAAAAACAACCAAGTCCAACTTCTAACTCCTGGGTGATTTGGGATCAGCCGGACAAAACATTAACCACGCACGATTCAGCAGCGCTTGTGCAGCAAATCAAAACACAGCTCAGCATAAAACACTTCAATCAGTATTGCATGCAACAAGTTGATACCTTAGATTAACTACTGGTGATTCTAAATCACCTTAACTATGCCTCATCCTGCCCAGACTTCTAAATGCACCTATCTGATTTAATATGAAAAGAACGAAATTACTTTGACGTTAATTTATTCTCTCCACCGGTTGAGGATGGGTCCTTGATCACCTCAAGAAAAAAAAAGGTAAACTTCTCATCCGTCCAGGAGGGGAAAATATGAAGAACCGTTTAGTCGACAGAATCACAAAGAGGAAACTCATCTCCTTGAAAATAAAACCTCTGTGAGTTTTCACCTGCGCTGGATGTCGGTGTGGTCTTCGATCGGCATATGAACCTTTCTGACCTTCTTGTATCAGACAGATTTCCAGCTTTCAAGCTCTTCCGGGAATGGCCTTGTGGGGCAAAAGTTCGCCTGCGAGCTTTTGATATGCGCCTCCGTTGTGTCGTCCCGTGAGACACGTTGGAAATGGCAACGAAAGTTTGTTTTCCGCGGGTTTTATAATCCCGGGTGACATCAGAGCTGTGATGTCTGTTGAGCTGCGCATGTTCAACTGTGCGACCAAAATGGATGACTCCAACATGGTGGAAGGCCTTTTTAAATAGTATAACTTGGCTCAAAACTTTTTGATATCTTTCCACTTTCATTTACATATTCAATACATCACCATATACGCAAAAATTCAGGTGCTTATTTAAAATAATTCTTATTGTTTTGCAGGTTTTATGCCGCTGAGATAGCAGTCGGTTTGTTTTTCTTGCATCGGAAGGGAATCATCTACAGGTGGGTTCCTGGATGTTTCATCAGCTGTAGTTTTTGTGTTAATCATAATTTCAAACACTGACTGTTTAACATGCATTTCATAGTAACAAAATATAGATATGTAGAGCTTACCTTTCTGCTCTTCAAAGTTTTAAAACCCATCATTGCGTGTAATAAATCTAACTGAATCACAACTTCCTCCAAGAGCTCATATCAGAACATCATCATGCTAGTTATGTTGGATCATAATTATTCAACAAATATCAATCAAAGAAGTTGTTAGCTAAGAAGGGTACACCTGACCGCTGTATTGAGGTCAGGGCAAAATCCTAAATGGGTGGTGTTGAACAAAACTAACCAGGGGGTGATTAAAAAGCCTGAAAGCATCGAAACAGTCACATAAATTCTTACAAAGCTGTCTGTGCTGCAGGGACCTGAAGCTGGACAATGTGATGCTGGACTGCGAGGGCCACATCAAGATAGCAGACTTTGGCATGTGCAAGGAGAACATGTATGAAGGAATGTCCACACGCACCTTCTGCGGCACCCCGGATTACATTGCACCTGAGGTCTGATGTGAAAAACAAACATGAAATCGTCTAACTGCATTATATTTTGACTTTCTTACAACCTCTTTGATGTATTCTGTTTAGAAATGTCAACTTTTTAAAATTTAAAACAGTATGTCTGATATCCACCAGAGATAGGTTTTTAACCAATCACTGCAAGCCAATTAAGGTAAAATCATTTAACCTTCTGTTTAAATACATAATTTACTGAAGCATCAACTAGCAGCAAATAAAAAAAAAACATAAATTTATACACATCAGAAATACATTATTATTGCATCGTTTTTTGCTATCACGTTTTATTATTTTTTTGTGATTCTGATAAAATCAAACGGATGATGTTTGCAAATCCCAGAAAATTTGCATTATGGTTGAGACTAACTACTTTTTTTTCTGATTTGGTTCCCTGGGGGCATCAATAAAAAGCAATAAATTTTAAAATATTATTGAATGCAATTATTGTGTCCTGTTTAGCAGTAATATTGCACTTCTGAATGTAACTGGAGTCTGTTATAATTTAGAGCAGTTACTGTAAGACTCTAACTTTATGCAATGAAAGATGCTTACACAATAGGATGATTTTTAGCACTAAGAGATACCACACAATATTGTGATAAGAAAATTAATATATTCCGTGCATAACACACATACATAGTGTTTTATAAGGCAACCTCAGTTACTGTATTATAGTTTATGTTGTGCAGGGTACCGTCCCCCGATATAGCCCAATACATCTCCATATTTCAGCATTATAGTTTTGCCCAGGACGTTTTTGAAATAAAGTATAATTTATGAGTCATTTGGAAGCTGTAAGAAAATGCTGCATTTGTGCGTTAAAATGAAATGCAGCTCCGAGTTAGCTCTTTGCTTGTGCAACGGTGTGGTTATGTGTAGAGCATGTGTGGGAGCGAGGTTTGGTGGGTTGGTAAATTAGATGGTAGGAGAAAATGCCTTTGTCACAGCAGCTCAAAATAACTGGCTGGGCTTAATGGAGGCTGATTTGGTTAGTTGAGATCGCGAGTAAAAAAAAAAAGGCTTTTTTTTAATTTTTCTTTAGCATCTTCAATGCAGACCATCTTTATTTGCCTGCAGCACAATAAAAAAATAATGGTGTTTAAGTGTTGAATATTAACACCTTTCTTCATAAAAGAAATTAGGTAGTGAATGTTTTTGTAAATATATAAATGTTTTGTCTGTTTTTCCCTAGATAATAGCTTACCAGCCTTATGGAAAATCGGTGGACTGGTGGGCTTATGGAGTTCTCCTGTATGAGATGTTGGCAGGGCAGGTAAATGTTTTCACTCTACACTGCTTAATTGCAAAGGTTTTACATTAAGATTTTAATGTTTTGGCAACTAATCAAGGAATTTGCCTTTAATGTTTTAGCTTATTTTATTAAAAATCCTTAACATGATAATTTTTTCTGTTTTATATAACTGGAAACACTGAAGCTTTTTGATATGAGTGATGTGGCTCATTGCTCAGGGCGACATAACCTAGGGAGTGCCACTAACAGTTGTCAGTCACCAGCAGATTTTTGTTGCCTATTTCTATGTACAGTTAGTGAAGAGTTGACACCCTGCTGTGTTGTGCACAGTGTAGACATGATAAGAAATTATAATTGCGTATAATGCAGCTGGCTAATTTAGCTGCAGTTGGTATTTCATTTGTAACTTTAAATTAAATGGTTATTTTATTGGTTTTAAGTTCATTTGGACTGTGTTTGTTTCATCTGTAGGTCAAAATCTAATATATGTAAACTGGTCAACCCTGAACTGAGTTATTCTGACCACAAACACACTTAAACTGAGACTTGAGTTTGAGATGCATAAACTAAACTAAACTAAACTATACTGATTACAGATTCCTTAAAAAAACAGTGTGTTGTTTGTGAAAGCAAAACAAAACAGCAATAGAAGGGGTTCTTGATTTTTTAAAAATCATTAAAAATGTCATTTTTCTCAAAATAGATGTTTTTGTTTGTTTTTAATTTTTTTTTTAAATAACCAGATGTGTCTGTATTAATGACACACATGAACTATTTGATAAAGAAAATAATTAATCAGAAAACCTAATTTTCAGAGATTTTCCTCAGTTGGAAACTTAATGTCATTATCTTCGTAATAGATCTGACCCACATACAGAAGAACACTCAGAGGATGTTGGTGCAGCAGCGCCATCTACATGTGCGGAGGACTGAGAACTTAAGGTTTGCTGAAGCATGGAGGCAATCTGTTCTAACTGTTGATTTGTTTGGCGTTGTTGTTCTGAAAGTGAACGAAGAGAGGAATCATGAAAATGGATTTGGTTAGCATGTTCAGATAGGGTTCTTTGGAGTGTTTCTGCTGGGTCGTGTTGGCCAGAGTGTTCTGTCATTATCTTCGTAATAGATCTGACCCACATACAGAAGAACACTCCGAGGAAACAACTGAGTCAGTAAAAGGTGTTTTATTTACAGCAAGTGAGTCTGGAGCATGAACGGATGAATCGCCAACTGTATGGAAAGAGGGGGAGGAGAACTGGTGAAACAAGGAACTATTAAGTTGCAAAATTAACGAAAGGTAACTGTTGTAGTCAGGGAAACGGCTTACTAAATAAGTGCAGTCAGGTCGCCAGGGATAGAGGGATTCGGGGTCCAGGCTTGCAAAATGGAAGAAAAGAAGCACTATTGATCACAGGCTTTATCTGAAACACATGGAACGTAGGATGTATATGAAGACCTGCTGGTAAACGATAGTGAATCGCAGAGGGGCTGATCACAGTCTTGATCTTGTACGGTCCGATGAAACGGGGCGAAAGCTTCAGACATGGACTTCAGTGGCACGTCTCGTGCCGATAACCATACCCTTTGTCCAGGCTGATACTCGGGTCCAGGTCGGCATCTCCGGTCAGCGAAACGCTTATTCTGGTCAGCAGTTCAATGAAGGGCTTGAATGGTTGAGTTCCAGATGGTTCTGCAGCGGTGGACATGTTGATGAACTGACTAAACTGTGATCTCCTTCTCGTCAGCAGAAAACAGAGGTGGCTGACAACCGATAGATGCTTCAAAAGGTGAGCATCCAGTAGCTGAAGAGATGTGTGAGTTGAGTGCATACTCAACCCAAGGTAGGTATGAGCACCAATCTGCGGGTTTTGTAGATGTGAGACATCAAGTGGATTCCACTCGTTGATTTAATCTCTCAGTTTGACTGTTAGACTGAGGATGATAATCAGAAGTCAGTGAAACTTTTGCTCCTAAAGCTAAACAAAACTGTTTCCAAACCTGAGAGATGAACTGTGGACCTCGGTCGGACAGAATGTCTTGTGGAATCCCATGAAGACGAAAGACGTGCTTAGTGAGGAGTTTTGCTGTTTGTAGAGCTGACAGACGTTTTCTGAAGGGAATGAGAGGGTATGATTTAGAAAAACGATCAACTATCGTGAGAACGGTAGTCATACCTGACAAGAGTGGCAGTCCAGTAACGAAGTCTAAAGCAACGTGGGACCATGGTCGATTAGGGATGCTGAAGGGTTGAAGAAGACCTGCAGGTGGCTGGTTACTGGACTTGTTTCGGGCACAGGTGGCGCAGGCCAGAACAAAATCTCTAACATCCTTATGAATGGCCACCAGAACCTTCTCTGAACCAAAGCAATAGTTCTACTCACACCAGGATGAGCCGAAAACCTAGCTGTGTGAAGCCAATCAATAAGCTTAGTGCATACTTGAGATGGGACATAGATGTGGTTTGGTGGTCCTGTGCCAGGGTCAGGTTCCTGTTGTTGAGCCTTGTTAATAATGTCCTCCATCTCCCACCTGAGTGCCCCTACTGTCCAACTGGACGGCAAAATGGGAGCTAGTTCCTTCACTGAATCATCAGCAGCAAACTGTCTGGAGAAGGAATCAGGCTTAGTGTTCTTGGGTCGTGATCTGAAAGAAATACACAAGTCAAAACGAGAGAAGAATAAAGACCACCAAGACTGACGTGGATTTAGTCTTTTGACTGATTGGAGGTAGGCCAAGTTCTTATGATCAGTCCAGACTTGAACAGGATGCTTGGCCCCCTCAAGCCAGTGGCACCATTCCTCAAGGGCAGGTTTTATGGCCAGTAATTCTCTGTTGCCCACATCGTAGTTTCTCTCAGTGTTGCTTAACCTGCGGGAAAGAAAAAAGCACAAGGATGAAATCGCCCATCCTCAGAGTTCTGAGACAAAACAGCCCCAACACCGGAGTCTGAAGAATCGACTTCCATGATGAACTGTTTAGAAGAGCCGGTTTGAACTAAGATGGGGGCTTGCACGAATTTCTCCTTTAAAGCTTGGAAAGCTGTTTCAGCTTCAGGCAACCAGGAAAATGAGACTTTGGAAGATGTCATTGCGGTAAGGGGTGCAGCTGTCAAACTGTAGTCTTTGATGAATTGTCTGTAGAAATTTGCAAATCCGAGAAAACGCTGTAGTGCTTTGCGAGAGTCTGGCACAGGCCATTCCAGGACAGTCTTTATTTTTTCTGGGTCAGAATATACCTGTCCACCCTCAAGGATGTAGCCCAAAAATATGACAGAAGGCTGGTGAAATTCACACTTTTCGGCTTTCACAAACAGGCGGTTCTCCAAGAGACGCTGAAGTACCTGGCGAACATGTTTGCGATGCTCCTCAATATCCTTAGAATAAATCAGAATATCATCCTAATACATGAAAACAAAAATGTTCAAAAAATCTCTGAGAACGTCGTTGTCTAAAGCCTGGAAAACAGCAGAAGCATTGTACAGTCCGAAAGGCATGACCAGGTGCTCGAAATGGCCTAACGGTGTTTGGAAGGCTGTCTTCCACTTGTCCCCTTGGCGGATCCTGACAAGATAAGCATTTCTGAGATCTAACTTAGAAAATATAGTTGCACCATGAACCGGTTCAATAGCTGAGGTAATGAGAGGAAGTGGGTATTTATTTTTTTAACTGTGATTTGGTTTAAGCCTCTATAGTCAATGCATGGACACAACAAGCCATCCTTCTTACCAACAAAGAAAAATCCTGCCCCAAGAGGTGAGGAGGAAGGCAGAATAATACCTGCACACAAGGAATCATTAATATAATTCTCCATGGACTTCTGTTCAGGACGTGAGATATTATAAAGCCTGCTAGAAGCCAGGGGGCACTTGGAAGAAGATCGATCGCACAGTCATAAGGTCTGTGAGGGGGTAAAGACAGAGCCTTACTTTTACTAAAGACTCCTCTTAAATCATGGTATTCAGTGGGTACCTGAGACAAATCTATAACCTCGTCTCCCTGTTAACCTGCTCGGGAAAACTCTGGGAGAAAGCTGACTGGAGACACGATGAGTGGCAACTAGTGGACCAGGACTCGATGCGACACTCTTTAGACACCAGTCTAAATGAGGGTTATGTTTTTGTAACCAGGGGAAGCCAAGAACTATGGAAACCTGAGACACTGGAAACATGAAGAAAGATATCTCTTCTCTATGGTTACCTTACAGCAGAAGTTGTAGTGGTTTGGTACGCTGAGTTATCTGCTGCAATTTATTTCCGTCTAAAGCTAGAACAGGGCAAGGAGAAGAAAATGGTTCCACCTCAATGTCTGCTCTGATAATAACTCAGAATCTATTAAGTTCTGTTCGCTGCCCATATCTAACATGGCAGACAGAGTCAAAGTATGTTGATTAAATATGATAGTAGCTGGTAGGCTGAATCTGGGGGCTTTACTATTCTTTGAGTAATCCACCAACACCCCCTTCACAGTTGTCTTTTGGCTGCCCAGGGCAAGCAGGACAAGTAGCTACAAAGTGATCAGGTGAACCGCAGTAAAAACACTGTTTGGTTAATCTGCGTCTTTCTCTCTCTTCAAAAGTTAAACGGATTGCTGAGGTGGAGTCTTAGCTTTGGGTGGCAAGCTAGTAGCTAACTGTGTTCTGTAACTAAACCTTTCTGCTCTGGATCTTCTTCTCTCCCTTATTCTATTGTCAACTTTAATAGCTAAAGAAATAGCTTCATCTAGTGTAGGAGGTTCATCAATCAGGACTAACTCATCCTTTAAGGAATCGCCTAGAGCGTGGAAAAAGGTTGACTTCAATGCTTCATTATTCCAACCAGAAGCAGCAGCCAAAGTACGAAATTTGATGGAAAACTCAGTAAGTGGTCTATTACGCTGCTTTAAAGCTCTCAACTGTCGACCAGTACTCGTTTTGTCTATAACAGGGGAAAATGTCTGCTTAAATTCTTTGACAAACTCCAAAATCTCTGCAATCAGAGAAACAGGCCTCTGCCCACTGTAGGGCTTTACCTGTCAATTAACCAATAACGTACAAAATCTTTACATCATCATGGGGAAAGGAACGTGGTGAACGGTAGAAAACTAGGGCACACTGAAGCAAAAATCCTTTACAGTTACCAACCTCACCAGAAAACTTTTCTGGATTAGGGGAGGTGACGTCACGGGAATGAGGAAGCTGTTGAGATGATGGTGGTGCAGCAGCGCCATCTACATGTGCGGAGGACTGAGAACTTAAGGTTTGCTGAAGCATGGAGGCAATCTGTTCTAACTGTTGATTTGTTTGGCGTTGTTGTTCTGAAAGTGAACGAAGAGAGGAATCATGAAAATGGATTTGGTTAGCATGTTCAGATAGGGTTCTTTGGAGTGTTTCTGCTGGGTCGTGTTGGCCAGAGTGTTCTGTCATTATCTTCGTAATAGATCTGACCCACATACAGAAGAACACTCCGAGGAAACAACTGAGTCAGTAAAAGGTGTTTTATTTACAGCAAGTGAGTCTGGAGCATGAACGGATGAATCGCCAACTGTATAGAAAGAGGGGGAGGAGAACTGGTGAAACAAGGAACTATTAAGTTACAGAATTAACGAAAGGTAACTGTTGTAGTCAGGGAAACGGCTTACTAAATAAGTGCAGTCAGGTCGCTAGGGATAGAGGGATTCGGGGTCCAGGCTTGCAAAATGGAGTAATCCAGATGGTTTCACTGGTGCTGTTGAGTGAGCTCTGGTGAGATCAGAAGTTAGTTCAATGTACAGGTACTTGCGTTGGAGGGGGGACAGGGTACGCTTATGCCTTGGTTCAGGAGACGGAGGAAAACAGGAAGCTGCCAGCTTGGTCCTTGGGAACAAAATCCACAAGACGTAGGTAATCTTGATTGTCCAGAAAACATCTGGAACTGAAGTCAACGTTCAGCGACATAAACAAAAGATTCAGGTTTTAGCCTGCGAAGGAACATACACAAAGTCAGCTTAGAACAAAGCATAGCTTAGTAGTGGCTGAGCTTGTTACCACTGTAGACAAACACTCTGGCATCAAAGTGCTGGCAGCCTCCTGCTCAAATACTCCTCCATGCAATCAGCAGATTAGTCGTACCTGTCACCCAGAACACCTGAGAAACTCCAGAACCATCTAGAAACTGAAAACGAAGTTGCACACAAAACACAAACACACACACTAACCCAGACTCCGACACTTAAGTTGATGAATAAAAAAACATAATTATTATATCTGGTTGAAGACATGCGGTAGTAATACCCTAATTAGTTCTTACGTTTTAATAGATTAAGATACAAATGTACTGTTTTTAGCTCAAAGTAGTAATAACTTCTTTTTTGTTTACAGCAGGGTTGTTTAATTTATTGAAGTGCTCTTAAGTATTAAATTTTGTTTTTCATACATAGGCTTTAAAACGTTTTTGATTGTTTTTATGTATAAAATTGTCTTTATGAATTGCTTTTAGTTTTGTGCTGAATTGTTGCGTTTACTTCATTTGATAAGATTATTGTATAGTTATCAGGGTTTCCTCCATGTTGTTCATCCATTCCATGCCGTTATTTTAATTTTCGGGCAATTTGAGTATTAAACAGGTTTAGTTTTACGTCTACCCCTGCCTCAGTGTTTGGCTCATTTCTGTATTTGTGTTATTTTTTTAGCTTATTTTTATTATAGTATATACTGTTTCTGGGTAGACTTTTTGTCACTGTTTGTGTTGAAAATTAAAACGCTAACTGGGATTAATTTGTGCAATTTAAATTTGGTCAGACTTAGATAAATGGTTTCTTAGATAACAAATGCTTTTATTAAGCTTCTGTAATTTAAATAGTTTTCAGATTTTTTTTTATTGATTTTCAAAATATTTAAAAGTACATCTCAGTGGTTTTTCAAAGACTTTCCTGCCTTTAGTAAAAAAAAAAACAATATTATCAACTAAATATAGTATAAAATAGCAATACAAACAAAACATATGACCTCTTTAACTAGCAGATAACTATAACACCAACTATAACACTATACATTTGAATTAGAGATAAACTGGCACTCATTTAAATATTTTATTCTGTGATTTTATCACTGCAGTAATGGAAGAATAACTCTCAACATCCTATAATAACTAAAATGTGAGTTGCTTTGACAATTGTACTGTTAATATTGGTTCCAAGCAACAAGTTTGACCAATTTCCTTTATTTGTATAAATATCCAACTTAAAATAGGTTGTAAAATTATTTCATGTTTTCCTTTTAGTCTAAGATAATTAAAAAACATGACCGTTTACAGTAGATGTTGTCACCTCAGACTGAAGCACATAACAAGCTACAAATTTCAAATCATTGGAGCATCTGTCTGAACTCTTTGACACTGCTTCTGTACATTTCTAGCCGCCATTTGATGGCGAAGACGAGGACGAGCTCTTCCAGTCCATCATGGAGCACAACGTGTCCTACCCAAAGTCCATGTCGAAAGAGGCAGTGTCCATCTGCAAAGGGGTAAGGAGAGTGAATACATCCAATAAGAAGAAACAGCTACTTTTACAACAACGCTACTCTCAAACACGTGCAACAGATCTTTCAGGTGAAACTTTGTTAAATCTGATTTTTAAAACGTTTTTAGACGTTTTGCTTTGGCAGTAATTTCAGCACGATGGCAAAACTTTAAAACGGTTGGATGCACTAAAGCCATGCAATCATCAGGACATTCACACGTCCATACACTTTTCATTCACTGCATAACAACATTTTGTTCAAAACCCAAAAATAACCACCAATGCAATATCATCTTCTTTTATTACACATAGATGTAAGACAATGTTTCAGAAGGTAAAGCAAATATATCCTGTTTGTTTTTTAAACTTGCTGTGTTTCTTTTGGCTGAATAGATAAAGTTCCTGCCCCAGCTTTGCATAATAGAATTTATGTTACAAAAATGTACAATAACTGTGTGAAGCACATGCATATTCATTAAAATGCCTAGACCAGTTGCCAAGCCTTTCTTGGAAAGCATTTTCCCAGCCCCAACTCCCCACTAGGCTGATCAAGACTGAAAAATTATTTTATAATTTAAACCTAGTTAAGGATAAATAAAAAGAAAGTCAGAAATATAAAACTTGTCTGTATTTTTGACATTTTTTTGTTTTCTCTTTTGTTGCCTTAAAAAATGAAAGCTAATTAGGTATTCAATCTTTATTTATTAAATAGTGCATAAATTATCTTTTGAGAACCATGAATTGTAATCTTGCAAAGAAAAACTACCACATTTATAAAAACATGATTAACAATTGACTACCTGGAAATAGATTTCCCTGTATGTATGGACAGAGTTCAGTGCAGTTCTTTGGCAGGAATATGTTTTACTTTCTTAATAAGCTGCTGATGGCACTTTACATCCGTTTTGTGGCTGAGTGCTTTGTCTTATCTGAGGCTGTGTTTAAAGTCACCAGTTTTATTTCCTTTAAAACGTCTGTGGCTTAAAAGAGAAGTAATATTTTAACACACAATAATCAGGTACAACAGACAAACAGGTCTGTGCTCTTTGTTACTTCAGCAGAAAGGTATCCATCTCTATCCAGCTAAACCAAATATAGCGGCACAGAAGATACTGTTGCATATGTCTTTATCAATCACACAGCTCCTGATTTAAAACATCTTTTCACATCAGAAAATACTTTTCTGTACCTTGTATCACTATGGAAATGCAGCGTTATAAGGTCACATTGGATATGCTTGCAAAATAATAAGAAGAGCAAGAATAAGAATATTATTTTCTATTATTAGTTGTAGTAGGAGTAGAGAATCGCTGAACTACAAAGGCATTTCTTTTGAAAAGATCTTTGTCTTTTTTTGACTTGCTACACAGCCACTAAGACCAAATATGCTAAAAAAGAGGGTATGCTTTATATAGGATGAAATAAGAAATGCAGTTGAACTGTAACGTCTAAGTAAAGGACATTTAGCGACTTAGAAAAATGGTTGTGCCATTATCTAGTTCAAAGATCAGCTAACAGAGGTTAAAACTAAGCTTATCCATGTTCTGAGTTCATATTCATGAGATAAATTGTGGAAAATATTGTTAAATGTTGTATGATGGTATACTTAGTGTATTTTTTAATCTGGTCTGAGCTAGCTTACTTATAGCTGTTTGCTTCTCCTAATCTCCTAACATCTCCAGTATAATTGCTCTAATTCTGATATTTTTCATTCTTTGCATCATTGTATCAAAAAGCAAAGAGATTTGTGACTAAACAGTGGCACATCAAGGATCTGTTTTATTTGTGGTAGCTTTTAAAGTATTGCAAGGATGATGTATGTATTAATATTAGTCAGTGTTATTGTTTAAATTTTGGCTCCTTTGTGTCCAATACATTTCTTTCTTAGTGTAACTCAGCCGTCGGCTCTATTACAAGAAGTCATTTTGCACAGTTGGTGCTCCTGAGACACAGATTTCCAAGGCATTCAAAAATATCCCTTTGTTTAGAGATCACGTGTTCCGCTTACATCGGGGTTTTGCTTTCATTGCAATGCCACACAGACACTTCATCATGATTTATATATTATGACTATTTACTGACAAGGAAATGAGCTTTCAGAGTCAATTTACAAATCAGGAAGGGTTATTACAACATTTGGCTGCAGACTGATGGAGATTTTTATTAAAACATCATTTAAAATTATATTATATCCTTTAGTCTGTCACAAAAAATATGTTTCATCATCTGACAATGGGTGACAAAACAAATTATTCTCCTGGTATTGTTTGCTTCACTTTTTATTTACAAAGAATCATTCGTGGTTGAAATTGAAGGGGAATGATTCAGACACAGGATCTGGGAAACGTTAGTGATCCTACATGTGATTATCAAGCTAATTGTTAATATGTACAGCTCAGTTTATTCTGTCTCTATTCTTGTCTATTTTTGTCATTTAGTCATTTTTTAAAGCACCAAGCTGCATTTGTCTCATCATCCTTCTTATTCGGTTTGTTCTCAGCTGATGACAAAGCATCCGTCAAAGCGTCTCGGCTGCAGCTTGGAGGGTGAGCGGGACATCAGAGAGCAAGCCTTCTTCAGACGCATCGACTGGGAACGCCTCGCTAACAGAGAGATCCAGCCGCCTTTTAAACCTAAAGTGGTGAGTGAAATGGATTTGTATTTGAGCAGAGGATCATAATATCAGTTCCCAATAACAAAGTTTACAGTGACTATAAGAGCTATTTATCCTCAGCTAGCTGCATCATTTCTTTGCTCATGTTGATTTTTGCACATCATTGCATTTGTAAAGTTCCTTCCCAACATTTTAGAATTTACAAATACATTTAGTTTAAAAGACTTCCAGTTATTTTCAAATCTGCATTGTGTGTGTTAGGAATTCAAATGTGAAACTTGAGCTAACAACTGCAACATCGACAAAATTGCTAGCTGCCCTTGTAAAGCTGTGTTACTAAACTTTAAAATAAATTCATGTTGTGGGGAGGAAATCTGTTAGTAAATGTTAAAATATTAGGTTACCCAATCTTTCTTCCTGCATCTGTTAATACTGTACAACCGTAAGATATTATTTAGTCTTGTCCTATAACATCAGTCTAGGTTGGGGCACGCCGAAAAAGGGATCTTTTACAATTTCTCATTTAATGATCTTTTAGATCATCCAGAGTTCGGGGTCCACTTTTATACTGTTTTCTCTTCAGCTCATTCCGGGGATTAGGTCTAGGGACTGAAATAGCCAGTCCCCAGGTTTCAAGGACCCATTGAAGATAAACAGACCCACAGCATCACAGATCCTCCACCATGCCATTCACTCTAAGCAGGAGGAGGAATTATTCAATGTATTCATTGTTTGTATCATATCAAACCCACCTTGAAGCAGAAAACCGTAACCGTAACATTCCAGAGATTTCATTTCAAAACCTATTTTTCTTAACTGAATAAATGTACTCAAATTAGAGTTTTGATTGGGAATTTTTCAGTTTGACATTATGCTGCTGCAGTAAAATGAATATGTTGTGAGGATTTTTACCTAGATTTTCCTACACTGTTTTGTGTTATGCTTTTTGGCTCATTTTGTTGTTTGGATCAGGAGCTTTGTTTGCAGTTTTTCAGACTTCGAGTTCACCTCTTTAGTTGCTCTTTCAGATTTCATTAGGAATTGAGAAAATGACTCAGCTAACACCCCATCATCTTCTTCTAGCCGTCTAATGTATTGTGGCATTAAATTATGTACAATTTTAGAGTTCCAGGTTGCTGCATAGGGGGGTTCATAGAGACTGAGGTGATTGGATATTTCAAATGTGGATCATCTGGATTTTTCTAATAAATCTTTTAACACACAGTCAGTGGAGTACAGTATTTATACACTTGGGAATTTTTATTTCACTGGTCTCTTCACAGTTCCTGAAAGAGATGTTGGAGGTCTGAAAGTATGCATAAAGCACCCTGCCTAGTTATTTTCTGACACGTAGTGTGATGTGTCATTTTAAATCACTGTTGAATAATTTAAATAACTTCCTGAAGGAAATGGCTTCCTGCAAACATAGCTCCCAAGTGGGCATGCAGGGATTTGCATATATGTTATGTTTTTTATGTTTTTATTTTTATTTTTAGCTATAATGTAATAGATTATATTCACCCAGCGGAGCTGAAGGCTGAAAATTGAGAAGCTCGCACTAACCTAAACTGCCTCCTGTTACAGAAAACTCTCCAACCAACCAACCCTTCATCCCTTCAGTGCCCAGAAAGCCTGAAGCCGCTGAGGATAAATATAGCAGAGTTCCCCTTTACTTCTACACAAAATAAATGCAAGCCTACACAGTGGATGCCACTGTCTCCACTCTCACAAGAGTGGAAAGCAGTTCTGAAAGCAGGTGGATCCATTTAGGCTGCTCTGTGTGGCTTATTACAGTTGTGAGCTCATATGCTGTGACATAAATTGGTCTGAAGGGACTGCAAACAGAGGTCCATCTAAGCCCTGGTGGCTCTGCTTGTGTAAATTTACAGAGCAGCTGAAAATATCTGAAATGCTAATAGGTCTCCTGAGTAGGTACATTAGAAAGATGAATTTTATTTATTTAACATGTTAGTTGCTTTTTGTTGTGTATAACATGTTTAAGAGTTTCATTGTTTACAGAGTATACAAGGCTTTGAAAAAGTGTTCATACCACTGAACTTTTTACATTTTGTTACAACAATCCTCAAATCACTTTATATGGATTTTATGTGATAGACCAAGAGAAAGTCGTATGTACTTGTGAAGTAGTTTTAAATTTGTTTTCAAATAAAATATCTGAAAAGTGTGTTTTGGATTTGTATTCAGCCTCCCCACAAGTAAATATGTTGTAATTACACCTGAAAGTATTTTTGATAAAGTAGATTCTGACAGTGTAGCAGCAAAATGAATGTAAGATTCCCAAAATATGTTAAAATTGTACCATTATTGTTTGTATTATATAGTATTTAAAGTGATAAAAATATATACAAAAGTAAACAGTGTCTGGCATAAAAAGGTTGAAAAATGTTAATTAGTGAAGATACATGATATACAGGATGAGCACCATATTCTCATTCAGAGTTTACCAGTTTAATGGCCTGAAGGAAAAACCTGTTACAGAACCTGGTGGTCCTGCACTGAATTCCCAGATGTCCGCAGGTCAAACAGTCCGTAGTATGTGTGAGAAGGGTCAGTGATGATCTTTCTAGCTTAGGAAATGCAGGGTTTAGGTGAGGAATCCTGAATAAATGGAAGAGAAATGTAGATTTTTCTTACAATCCTTATCTCAAAGGTTCTGTTGCCTCCTGATCACACAGAGAAACAGTTGGTCAGAATGTTCCTTATGGCACAAATGTAGTGAGAAGGGGTCGGGGCAGGTGGGGTCTTCTCATAATGTGCATAAGGTGCAGACGCTGCTGTTCCATGTCCAGATGATGGATTGAACAGTACTCAATGAGCTGTCCAAAGCTTTGAATATTGTTTTTTTATAACCTCACCCTGCTTTAAACTTATCCAAAGCTTTCTCCCGGTCCTGTCTGCTGTGTTCCTTGTTCTTCATGATGCTGTTTGTTCATTAATGTTCTCTAGCAAACTTCTGAGGCTCACAAATCAGCTGGATTTACACTGAGATTATTCTGCATGGATTCTATTTACCAATCAGATGACTTCAGAAGGCAGTAGAATGCACAGAATTTTATTTACATGTACTCCTAGTAAAATGGTCTAAATACAAATGCACACCACACTTTTTAGATTTTTATCTGGAAAAAAAAGTTGAAAACCATAAATCACCATCCTTCCATCTGACAAATGGAGTTTAAACGAAAATTCAACATGGAAGACTCACCATCACCTCCAGCTTCGTCTCATTACTCCTCCATGCGGCTCTGCTCCACCAATCAGCGTCAAGTCTGCATTTCTCCCCGGCCAATCATCCTTCAAGGCTCCGCTTTAAAAGATCTTCATCCATGGATCCCTCCGTTCTGCAGCTGAACTTTGACCCTCCTCCACCCCATCTCCACCATTTGGCTTCCAAACTCCTTCCAAATCTCCTCAGGCCTCCACTCCACCACCAGGATGGGATTGGAAGACATCTCTAAATCTAACCCTAAGATGTTTATTCAAGCGCATGTCATTCTCAGAATTCACGTCTTCCACTGGGGTCCGAGCACCAAAGAAATAAACATTCACTAATAAACTTTTCTAATTGCATCCCTGTCTTCTCTTTGTGAGTCTTTCCAGGTTGAATTATGCATGACTCTGTATTGGTCTGTCACATAAAATAACAATAAAATACTTCTAGGTTTGTGGATGCGACATGACAACATCTGAAAAGGTTATATAGGTATGAATACGCACTGCATATGAATATATGCTTTGTACATCTGTGTGAATGATCACGTTTGTATGACCCACAGCCCAGAGCAGAGATAAACACAGATGCAAAAGATGTCCATTGTCTGCTAAGCCTTCCTCATTACAGCTTCATGCAAGCTAAACATTGCTTTCTAAAGTTTGAAATAACTCCCCCCTCTCTCCTCTGACATTCTTCTCATCTCTTTCAGTGTGGAAAGGGAGCGGAAAACTTCGACAAGTTCTTCACGCGCACGCAGCCCATGCTGACCCCTCCAGACCAGCTGGTCATCGCCAACATCGACCAGGGCGAATTTTCCGGCTTCTCCTTCATCAACCCTCAGTTCATCCATCCATCTCTGCACAGCGTGGTATGAGGAGGAAACAGCTAATATCCCGTGGTCAACAGACTTAAATTATCTTCTAGTTTCTGCATCTGAGAATCATGCAATTTAGAGGAAGGGGAAAAATTACATAGCACTGAAATTTCCAACTATCATCCTGTGGTGTGTTGTTTAGTCCAACTCTGTGTTTCCAACCTCCCAGCTGTAGTTTTCTGCAGCCTTTTATCTTGTAAATGAATGTGTCTCTGTATCGGCTACTATCTCTTTTGGTGTTAAAGGTACGATCCGGTTTTCCTTCACATCCCTGCAATGCACAAAAAGACTGGAGCATTGTTTTCTGTTCTGCCTGAACTTTATATACATGGTTGTTACATTTCTACACTCAAAGAGTTAGTACACGGTTACAAGTGCCAAAAAAAAGGGATGAAAATACATTTCTATGGCATTTCTTGTTCCTTTTCTTTTCCACCTCTGGCCTTTCCTTATCCTGTCAACTCACCAAAACCTCTCAACAGGCTGTTTGTATTTGTTGTTTTGTAGAACGTGTTACTACAGTATATCTGACTCGACTTAAACAGACAGAAGCAAACTGTATTACTGTTGCAAGGCGTCCTGGTCCTTTCAGCGCAGCAGATGTTAGCCGCAGTGGACAAGTGTTGTTCAGACAAATCTGAGTTAGGAAGATGCTATTTTCATATGCACAACGCAAATCTCTGTTGCATGCTTATTTTCTGACTCTGTATGAGCTGTAGAGTCTAGGATGCAGTACCCGTCTTGTATGACTGTAAAGTTTAGTATTACAATATAAAATTCGACGATATACATGTTTGCTCGGATTAAAAGTTTCTTACTGGGAAAAAGGTTTTGTTTCAGTTTTGTGTTAGACTTTTACGTTCAAGAGGTCCAACCCCATTGTTTTTCTTTTGTTTTTTTGTAAATATGTTTCAAAAAGAGAAGTTACTTGCAGATTTTATACAACAAACTGAATGTGCTTTTACTACCATAGACAGTTTAAACATTTCTATGTTTAGATTAGTGCTGAAAAGAGATCTATATAAATTTTGGCTGATTTATTTATTTTTTTGGTAGCTTTGGTATCAGCAAACCCTGTCTTACGTTTATGTATATCAAGTATTTATCTGCTGTTTTCTACTACTCAATGTCATATAAAGAATATGCAGCACTACCTGTGCGTGGCGCAATCGAATACCTCTCTTGCCTTGGTCCCGACAGGGTCGACTCCCTCTGTAGACAAACTGAATTCCAAACCGAGCTGTATTGGTGGACCGCCCTGTGGCCAAAACCTGTCATGTGTTTATATATATATATATATATCATGTGCATGCGTGCGGCGAGGCCTGATCCGAGCATGAAAAAAGGCCCCTGCATGATGTAGAGACCTTGGACTCGTACAGAATGAGAAAACCAGCCAGCAATGTGCATTTTATTGGGTTTTTTTCTGATCATGTCTTTCCTTTTTCTCTGTCTGACCTGTTTAGCTAAAAAACTCAAATATGAGTAGTGTAAGATATGTGAATTGCTTTACATGGCTATTTGTATTCTCTGGTACCCCATTTTCATGTGTCCAACACACCTATTTTGTCTATTTTGCTACTAGGAGACATTAACTTCCAATAGAAAACCTTTAAAAAACTGCCATTTTTAGATTCTTACACAACTCAAAAAAGGCTGAAATAAATCTAAACATCCTGTCTTTGCACTTCTTACTGTGACTTGTACTCATACCCCTTAACCTTTTTCACATTTTGTCACAGTAAAACAACAAATTTCAATGTATTTTATTTGGATATTATGTGACAGAGCAACACAATTTGGTCTTTAACTGTAAAGTGGAGGGAAAATGACACATCATCAAATCTTTTTGGGGTGTCTCTACCAGCTTTGCTCACTCTTAGTTAAACTAGATGGAAAGCATTGTTGAAAAACAGTTTTCAACATCAATCTGTCTTACCACAGATTCTGAAATGGATTTACCTCTTGACTTTGACTAGGCCATACTAACATGTAAGTATGATTTTACTTGAACTGTACCATTGTAGCACTGACTGTATGCTAAGGGTCATTGTCCCGTTAAGAGGTAAACCTCTAACAGGTTTGTATCAAGTTGGTTTGTGTTTTGCTCTATCCATCTTCACATCAACTTTGACCAGCTTTGCCAAAGAAAACTATCCCCGTATCAGGATCCTGATATGGGGACCCCCATGGTTAATCATGTGTTATAGTGATCAGCACTAGTCTCATCTGACCACTGCACCTTCATCCACCTGTTGGCTGGGTCTCGTGCTTGTAGTAAACTTTAAATGGGACTTTCAAAGGTTTTATTTCAACAACAACTCACTTCTTGTCAGTCTCCCTTAAAGGCAGGGTGTAAAGCAATTGCCAGATTCTTCCACCTGAGCTTTCTAACTCTGTGCCTCCTCCAGTGTTACCATGGGCCTTTTGGCTGCATCCCTAATAGATGTTCTCCTTGCCTGACCTGCCAGCTTAGGCATCATATCTTGTGCCATACTCTTTCCATTTTCAAATGGTTGATAAAGCAGTATTATTTTATACCCTAACCCTGATATAAACGTGTCCACAACTTTTTCCCTGATCTGTCTGCCCGTCCTTGGTCTTCGTGATGCTGTTTGTTCTCTAATGTTCTCTAATGACTCTGTGAGGCCTTCACGGCACAGCTGGATTTAAACTGAGAATGAGTTATACACACATGGACTCTATTAACTAATCAAGCGACTTCTGAAGGCAATTGGTTGTAAATGCACAAGAAACCTTTTACATTTTTGTTTGTGAAAAAGTGTAAAAATGCTTTTCTTTTCCTTTAACTTCACCATTATACACTATGTTATGTTGGTCTATAACAGCAGTCTCCAACTTCAGTCCTCCAGAGTCCTATAACTTCTAGATGCATCCTTGCTCCAACACATCTGAATCAAATTAATGGCTCCTTACCAAGCAGAACTTGACGACATGCTGTACAGGAAAGTTGACTCTTTGAGGTGTGTTGGAGCAAGAGGACACTAGCTCTTGAGGACTAGAGTTGGAGAACCCTGGACTATAATATGAAACTGCAATATAATAAATTGAAAAAGTTCAATGGGTATGAATATTCATTCTAGACACTGCATATATCCGGACCAAAATAAATTGTTTAAAACAAACAATATTTACATGTCTCATATTGAGAAACAATGCTGGATGGAAGATTTGTCAGAGTAAAGAACTACTACATGTTACAGTTAGAGCTAAAGAGCGGTTTGTATGTTTTCCCTCAATGTTCTTGCTTTGTAACCCGAATCTTCTTGTTCCTATGTTTTTTTGTGGTATGTCAGATACTGTGTATAAATAAAGTATGAAATGTATATATTTATATCTACATATATATAATTCTATATCTATAGATAGATAGATAGATAGATAGATAGATAGATAGATAGATAGATAGATAGATAGATAGATAGATAGATAGATAGATAGATAGATAGATAGATAGATAGATAGATAGATAGATAGATAGATAGATAGATAGATAGATAGATAGATAGATAGATAGATAGATAGATAGAGCACAATGTTCTGTTGGTTGATTTCATTGTGTCGTATCATAGCTCAAATGTGTTCAATTCCATATTTGTTCAACAAACAGCAAAAAGAAACAACTTTAAAGTACTTCATTTTTTTTCTCTCAAAAACTCTTGCATCCATTGACCAGCTCTACGATTGCAAGATAGAATATCTCTACTGGTAATTTTAATTAAATATTTACAAAAAAAAAATTTTTTTCAATCCAGTTTGAGGTAATATATACCCTAAATGCCACAGGTAATCAAACAAAGCTTGATTAATAAAAGTATACAGTGTCTTCTTTGATTAATTTGACCTTAGCTTCATGCTAGAGATTAGCCAGTGCAGAACTGAGTAAATTCTCCCCAAATAATAAAATGTTTCCTCCTGTCTGGCAGGACGTTATTAGGTTGAATACAGGACACATTGGCTGAATATTTATCCAAACCTTTGGACTACTGCTACCACCACCACCAATTTTCTGCAACTACTTCTTTTTTAATGTTGTGGCACTAGTGGCCTTTATTTTGAAAGTTGACCGACAACTGAGAGAGGGGACAGAGAGAGAAAGGGGAAGACATACAGCAAAGGACAACAGGCCAGGACTCGAAACAGTGACGGCTGTGTCATGGACTGTAGTTTCCATACATTGGTTTCGCATTTACCTCTGCGTCATCGCCACGCCCGCACACTGCTAATAAGATATATGAAAGGTCAGAAAGGAGTAAAAAACATTTTGACAATGGCCAAAAACACACAATGTAAAGACGCATGAACAGTCAAGTATTTTTGGTTCTTCTCACCTTCCGTACAGGAACAATCAGTGGGGTCTCCTGATGTTCATTCATACTATTCATTCTCACTTTGCTTTTATAGTGGTTGGCTTTTGAGAGTCATTTACAATGCAGCACTTGAAGCAATAAAAACATAATGTGCATGTTTCTCTTCTGCATTCAGTGACATACTCTCTTCTTGATATAGTAAGTTTGCACAGTAACGGTTTGGTACAACTCATGCTGACACTTTTTTATAGGTTCACATTGGCTCCTTAGAATTATCAACATAATTTTATGGGATGGCAAGGTGGCTCACAGACATTCTGGTTATTTAATTAAGTTTCTCCCTCCAACAATTGTGAGTTTATGTAGATTTTACAAATCCAAACAAATGTTCAAATAGAAAAATGGTTAACTTGACTTTGGCAAGATAAACATATGTAATATTTTGTATTTAAAATATACTAATCACACAAAAATGTAGACATTATACTATTATTTTAAATACATAATACCAAACTTTTATTATCTGTGTTTACCTGTTTTGGTTTCCACTATTTGTCACTTTGCACATTTAATTCCTAATACAGTTATACCGTAACATTTAAAGTCAATCAGTCAGTCATTTTCTATCCCACTTCTTCCATAGTGGGTCGCGGGGAAGTTGGTGCCTATTTCCAGCAGTCTATGGGCAAGAGGCGGGGTACACCCTGGACAGGTCGCCAGTCCATTGCAGCATTTAAAAACATTCATTTGGCAAATCTTTTTTTTTTATTTGAATGTAAGCAATTAATGGCTGTTGGCTATGGGTGCTTGATATGTAAATAAATATATATCTATATATATATAAATTCTAGAATTGCGCCACTCAAGGTGGCAGCAGGTTGGAGTAGCTCTGTTACTTTTGATTCTGATTGAGTCTTTTTTGGGAACTCTTCTTCTTGTGGTGGATACAGTTGATTTTTTTTGGACGACTGTCCTCTCCGGTGTCAGATGCTGTGCAGCTTGGAGGATTTTTCCTAATACTTTTGGACATTTGTTATGATGCACTGCCATGGCAACGGGGTTGTTTCTTACAATCAGCTGATTAATATCTCAAAAGCTCAAATAATACTTCAATTACAACCCCAAATCCCTGATGAGTTGAAAAGGAGACGCCGTGGATCCAGAGCAGGAGCTAAGAGAAAAGAGAGAAGGAGGAACTTCAAACCATCTCTTCGTCGTTATGATGGGCAATGTGAGATCGTTGGGAAACAAGTTGGATGAACTCCAAGCCCTGCAAAGGACCCAGCCAGAGTACCGGGCATGCAGTATCATGTGTTTCACGGAGACATGGCTGCAGGATCATATCCCAGGCTCCTGCGTCTCTCTGCTGGGCTTTTTAACCATACGAGCAGACAGAGATTTAAAGAGGAGCGGCAAATGTAAAGGAGGTGGACTGGCAGTACTTGTGAACAACAGATGGTGTCAGACATGTCACTGTGAAGTGTCATCTCTGCAGTCCAGATATTGAACTGTTGGCAGTAAGTTTTCGTCCATATTATTCACCCAGAGAGTTCACCAGTGTTATTTTGGCAACAATTTACGTTCCACCTTAAAACTGGAATAAGACTGCATGTGATACCATCCGCTCAGTTGTTGCTAACATCTTACATGCTTACATCTCTACAGCAAGACCTCCTCTAGGCAAATCAGATCACAATCTTGTTTTTCTCTGCTCGAAATATAAGCCCCTTGTTCAGAGGCAACCTGTAATAAAGAGGACTGTAATAAAATGGTCACAGGAAGCTGAAGAAGCCCTGCAAGGTTGCTTTGAGGTCACATGGAGAGGACATCCATACCATGACTGAGTGTGTAACCGACTATATAAACTTCTGTGTCGATAACATCATCCCACCAGAACCGTGAGATGCTTCCCCAGTAACACACCCTGGATCACCATTGACCTGAAGGACCTGCTTAACAAGAAAAAAAGAGCCTTCAGAGAGGGAAACAGAGAATTATTGAGGACTATACAGAAGCAACTTAAAGTCAAGATAGAAGACAGCAAGGAGGTGTACAAGAAGAAGCTGGAGAACAAGCTCCAGCATAACAATATCAGAGATGTGTGGTCAGGGATGAAGAAGATCACAGGCTTCAAGCAGAAGGATGATCAGACCGATGGAGGTCTGGACAGAGCCAATGAACTGAACACATTCTTCAAAATGGTTCAGTTCAGAAACAAGCTTCGCATCCTCCTCTCCTGCTCACAGCCAAACAGACATCCCACCTTCCTTTGACCCACATCTTTCCTGTCACACCTCAAATGTTTTGTCTTCCACCTCAGCCATGGACCCTTCTGCTTCTACATGTTTACCTTCAACCATATCAGAAGATGCTGATGCTCCCTTTGCCTCCCCCTTCCACCTGTGTGTCTCAAGAAGTCAAGTGAAGAGACAACTGGAGAGACTGAATCGGAATAAGGCTGCAGGTCCAGATCATGTCAGCCCTAGAGTCCTGAAGGCCTGCGCAGAGCAGCTCTGTGGGATTCTGCAGCACCTCTTCAATCTTAGCCTGGCCCAGAAGAAGGTTTCGGTGTTGTGGAAGACCCCCTTTCTTGTTCCAGTCCCAAAGAAAACTCACCCATCAGTCCTCAATGACTATAGACCTGTTGCCCTGACATCCCACATCATGAAGGTCCTAGAGAGACTCCTGTTGGCCCACCTGAGTAAGCAAACAGTAAACCATCAGGACCCCCTTCAGTTTGCTTATCGCTGTGGAGTAGGAGTTGAAGATGCCATCATACACCTGCTTCAACAAACCCACTGTCATCTGGACAAAGTCAGCAGCACTGTGAGGATCATGTTCTTTGATTTCTCCAGTGCATTTAACACAATCCAACCTGATTTGCTTTGTCAGAAACTCCAGAAGACTCAGGTGGAGGCCTCAACAATCTCCTGGATCAAAGACTACCTGACAAACAGACCACAGTTTGTGAGACTGAAGGGTTGTGTGTCTAACCAGGTAGTCAGCAGCACAGGAGCACCACAGGGGACGGTACTCTCACCATTCCTCTTCACTCTGTACACCTCAGACTTCCAGTACAAGACAGACTCCTGTCATCTGCAGAAATACTCGGATGATTCTGCAGTCATGGGGTGGATCAGAGATGGACAAGAAGATGAGTACAGGAAGGTGGTGGACCGCTTTGTGGCATGGTGTGGAAACAATCATCTTATCTTGAATGTGAATAAAACAAAGGAGATGATTGTAGATTTTAAGAGAAACAGGAATAAGTCAAAAACGATTTCCATCATGGGAGAAGAAGTGGAGGAGTATAAATACCTCGGTGTTCACCTGAACAACAGACTGGAGTGGAGATGCAACTGTGAAGCCATCTACAAGAAGGGACAGAGCAGACTGTACTTCTTGAGGAAGCTTAGGTCCTTTGGTGTTTGCAGCAAGATGCTGCATATCTTCTATAAGTCTGTTGTGGAGAGTGTGATCTCTTCTACCATCATCTGCTGGGGAAGCAACATCAGAGCCAGGGACCTAAAAAAGCTCAACAAGCTGATAAAGAAGGCTGCCTCTGTTCTGGAGACTCCTCTGGAACCTCTGGAGATCATTGTGGAAAGAAGGATTCTTCATAAAATGAAGAACATTATGGAGAACCCTGAGCATCCTCTTTATGAAACTGTCCTACAGCAACAGAGTGTCTTCAGTCAGAGGTTTCTTCAGATCTGCTGCAAAACGGAGCGCTACAGGAGATCTTTCCTGCCCACAGCCATCAGCTTCTACAACGGCTCTTTGAGGAAACCTTCATAATATGAGCTATAACAACATTTAATTTCCCTTTGGGATTAATAAAGTACTTTTGAATTGAATTGAATTGAATTGAATTGAATTGAATTGAATTGAATTGAGGCTGCATGGTGGTGCAGTTGGTAGCACTGTTGCCTTGCAACAAGAAGGTCTTGGGTTTGATTCCTGGCTGGGGGTCTTTCTGCATGGAGTTGGCATGTTCTCTCCGTGCATGCGTGGGTTCTCACCATGTACTCCGGCTTCCTCCCACAGTCCAAAGATATGCCTGTTAGGTTAATTGGTCTCTCTAAATTGCCCTTAGGTGTATGAATGTGTGTGTGGTTGTTTGTGTGTTGCCCTGTGATGGACTGGCGACCTGTCCAGGGTGTACCCCGCCTTTCGTCCATAGACTGCTGGAGATAGGCACCAGCTCCCCCGTGACCCACTATGGAATAAGCGGTAGAAAATGAATCATTGAATTGAATATATATATATTATTAAAAGTAGCTGCCTAAGAAAGGTTTCAATCTAAATCAGTGAATTTCCTTTCACAGTTATTTTTTTAACACATTAAAGGAATTAAAGGAACAATTGAGACATTTTTATATGAATCGTGTTGTATTTTACCTGTGTTTGCTCAAGATTCGTTACAGCTGATACATCATTAAAAACTGTTTGGTTAGAAAGAATTGCTTATAAAAAACCATAAGAAAGGTCCAGAAGTAATAAAAAGACATTAATATATATATATATATAAGAGCTAGGTTGCTATGTTGCTCTACAAAAGTAAATCACAGCATGATGTCCATCATTGCAACATCGGTCTTAAAGCTCAGTGCCGCTGACCTTGGATGAAGCATTTACACAAAGTCGCTTTTTGTAAATTTAGGCAACAATTTGCTGATTAAATTCAATTTGAATCAGGCCATTCTGACCTAAAGACTTAAGAAGTAACCATTCCTGTGGTAATTTGCTACACATTCTCACAAACTGAATCGTTTGAGGCTGCAGCTGCTCAGCCTCCCTCTCTGCTTGAAGAGAGAGCAACAGAAATCATGCAACAGAGCAGGGCCAGGCAGCTTTCTCTCTCTCTCTCTCCTGTTGGACTGTAGCATCGACACGCTGCTTCGTCCCCGTCACCTCAATGTTCTCCAGAGGATTTTACTGATCACTGGTGAATTTACCTGAGTATTCCTCCATTAGGGCTATTTCTCTAACTTTCAGCAGCAAGATTTCGTGCTCAACACATTACAGACAGGTAGGAGAAATCTGAATGACATAATCATTGTAGAAACAGTTTGTTGCATGCTTTTGGTCATATTCAGGATTTTACTATTTTCATATCGAACTTGTGAGATTTTCTAGTCAAGTTAACTGTTTCTTTCTTGTTGTACACTCCACTCTCAGTAGCATTAAATCCAAGCAACTATACTAGAAATTTGGTTTCTTCAGCAGAAGTGGATTTAAATATCTGCAAAGAGGGTGAATCTGCTATGATTATTGATTATGGAATTTCTAAATTGATTTGACAAAAAAATTATTAATGGAAATTAATTTTTAACTGTATCCTGAAACCTCAAGATATTGATATAAAAACAATGATTCTATAAAGTACAGGTAGATAGATTAGGTATTATCATCTCTGGAACAATTTACATGATTCACTCAGTTAAATTAACATAATCTACAGATTTATACAGCACCCTCCACAGTTCCTGACATGCCTGGTAAATATGTAGAAAATCCTGACAATAAATGTTAACATAATCTCACTCTGAAACTTGGAAAAGTCAAGCTTTTAATTTGAGGACTTTTCAAGAAATCATTTCTGTTTTATTTGGCTATTTTAGATCATTATGCTGTTGAAAGAGCTATTGATGAATAATTTAAAGTTAATGGCAAAGGTTTACTTGATTTTTATCAAAAATGTCTTGGTATTTCAAAAGTCATGATTACATGCATTATTAAAAGATTTACGGGGAAGAGAAACAGGCCCACAGCATCACACATCCTCCACCTTACTTAACTGTGGGTAAAAGGGGCTTTTCCACACATTCATCATTTGTTTGTTTCAGACCCAGATGAAATATTTGTCACCAAAAGGTTCAATCTGAGTTCCAAATGACCAAAGCACATTGTTCCAGATAAATGTACTTTAATTTATCAAACTCCACATGCTTATGTTTGTGATGGTAGGACCGACAGATTTTTTCCTGGCATTCCTCCCAACTGCTTAGCATGCAGTTAGCATTAGCATCTAATGATAGTTACAGAGACTTGGTGACCCCAAGATACTAAGCTGTGGACATTTTTGTACCTCCCTTCCAATCCTGCTGTGTGTGTGTGTGTGTCAAGGTGAAAATTCCCCCTGATACTCTGTGGCTTAGAAAATTGCCCCACATTCATATGTGTCCCAGTGGGAGATCTAAATCACCACCTTGGCTCTTCAGATGACGTCTTACTATGTGATCCTTCATCCAAACCTGCAGACTTATTGTGTCTGTGCATGACTACCCTTTCATCACTGGCTGAAAATGTCAAAAACACATCCTGGATTTTAAATACTTGAGCATTCGTATTCACAGTATTTTAGTATGGAGGCTCAAAAGACGTGAAAAAATGGCCTCCTTTTTATTACGTCTTTTTACCTGGAGTCAGACAGGACATGAATAGAATTAGAAACACACAATAAATATAGTAAAGGTTGCTCTCTTGCACATCAGCTGAAAACAAATCTAAAATAAACATTAAAGATGTTGATTCAATCCTTCCTCATTTTGATGAGCTGACTTTTAAACATGGTCGGAAACGTCATCTCCATCTTTAGGTCAGTTGTTTGTCATCTTTCCCCCCCACAGTCCTCCTACATTTCCCTTTTTTCCCCACAGTCAAGCTCACAAAGCTGAACACTTGTAGACACATCTAAAACCCTGAGATCATTGTTAGTCCAAACCCAGAGAGGTGACTATATGAAGTACCTGCTGTTTTTTGCTTTCCTAGAGAATCTCCAAAGCCTTGAAGGTTTGCTTGGAGGTTCAATTTGAAAATCTGAACATTGTTTACTGGCAGTTTAAACAGGAAGAATAAAGTCATGGTGACAGGTTGGTGATCAAACCAAATAGAAACAAATGCTTCTTCTTCTCTTTCCTGGTGTGTATAGTCTTAGTAAAGTATTTATAAGCCTTGAATTTCTTTACATTCACAAATTTTTTAGATTTTTGGGGGATTTAATGTAATTGACAATCACAAACACATAATATTTTACAAACATTTTTTGTAAAAATAAAAAAATTCAAAGTACATCTGTATTCTGTGCACGTTACTCTGATAACCCTAAATAAATCCTGGACTTCTTTCCGTCCCCTGCGAGATATTCAAAGCTTGAGATATTGTTTTATAACCAAACCCTATTTTAAGCTTCTCCACCACTTTCTCCCTGACCTTTCTGCTATGTTCCTTGGCCTTCATGATGCTATTTATTCCCTAATGTTTCTAAAAAACCCTCTGAGGCCTTCACAAAACAGCTATGCACTACTTTGTTTTGGCCTCTCTCTTAAAACGTTATTACATTGAAGTTTGTGGTTGTAACATGACCAAATAAATTTGATTTACCTTTATCATTACCTCAACATATACTTATAAACATAGAAAGTATATGAAGAATTATGTAATGTCCATCTCTGCTTAAGGAGAAAATATTATATATTTTTGAATATTCCTTCCCAAAGACAATCATTTTTCAAAGTGATCCAAAACAAATAGAATTACTAGTTAATGTGTGAAAAGGTAAAATGTGTTAAAGCTGTTTTTCATTATTTGTTCATCTCTAAAAACAAATATTTTCGGTAGCAGATAAAGTATAAGACACCATTTCATATGACTAGTTATTTATATGGTGGATATTCAATTATTATTTTAAGTATAATTTGAGATTTCCACTGATGCATTTTCCACCTTTATCTGTGCCATTAATTTTCCACATCTATCTGCCTTTCAGAATTTCATCCCTAAAGGCCCTTTTTAACCTTCGCCTCCCTCCACCATACTGCTCCAGGAACCAGTTTTTCATCATAACGACTAGCTTGTGGAAGCCATGAGTGCATGCAGCAGGAAGGCTCTGACTTTACTCAGCAGTGTCTTTGCAATCAGCGGCCTGGGGCTGCTGGGAGTGGCGGTGAGCACAGATTACTGGCTCTACCTGGAGGAGGGCGTCATCATGCCTCTGAACCAGACAGCTGACATCAAAACTTCGCTGCACTCAGGTCTCTGGAGAGTCTGCTTTCTGGCTGGTTGGTAACTTATATGCACTATAAGGAGTGATGCTGAGATTTGTGATTAATTTTGACAGTTTGCCATCTGCTTAGGTTTTGTGAGAGTGGATTTCACACTCACTTTCAAAGATGTTCATCTTGTAACTGTGGCAGCAGAAGAGATCAGGTGGTGTCTCACTGACGTGATCAACCCACTGCAGCTTTGATAGTCACATAATTGACATTCACAGTGACTATGAGTAAGTGTGGAACAAGAGCAACTGAGTACAGTTTTAGTCACACGCTTTAATAGAAGGAGAGTTCAATGATGCAACATATTACACATAAACAACAAGCTTCAAGAGAGGGAAGCCTCCCCACTGTGCCACAGACCCAGCTGGACCTTGTATTACCCTGATTGAGTTACATCACATCCTCTCTTCACAGCATGCCATGCAGTCCACATTTATGTAAAAAAAGAAAAGAAAGTGAAGACAAACCCTGAGAATGAATTTTCTATCTGCAGCTGAAGGCGAACATTTCCACAGTAACCATTAGCTGATGAAGGATCTTTTCCTATTTTTTAGACAATTGGCAATCAATCATATTAGTAGTAATGTGTCAGTTGCTGTACCAGACAGGCAGAGTTCACTTAAATTGGTTGGTTTCTTTGCATAGTTTATATATTTTCACTATGACAGCTTCCCATTCCTGAAACTTGATATTTCCTGTCTAATTCATCATGGTACAGCTGGGACACCCAGTTGTTTCCAATTTTCAACCATTTGACGAAAACTGTCCTCCTTGTTAGAACGGAATTTAGTGATTAAGATTAAACCAGAAATCCCCCCCAAAATCAACACTTTCAAGCTCAGAAGAAATTTACTGACACCCACAAGGAGAAGTTAATGCCTTGTGAAGAAAGGTTTCTTGCTCAGAAAAGACAAAGTTATTTGATCACAACAGCAGGAAGAATGTCCTGGAGTCCTGGTGGTGCTTTCAAAGCTAAAAACACAACACCAAGTGTCAAGCATGGTGGTGGCAGCAACGTCCTGGAACTGTTTTGCTTCCAGTGAATCAGGTGTAATGACCAAAGTGAACAGAAGAAAAAAAAAGGAGAACTTCTTCCAAATTCATGATTATGTGTTCCAACAGGGCAATGCTCCCACACATCAAAACTGGTTTGAGAATGGATAAACTGGGCGAACATTATGTTACTAATGAAAGCCCTGACCTAAAAACTATTCAAAATATGTGGACCATGCTTTAAAGTCAGACCAAAATGTTAATTTTACCTCCGCCTTCCTCCCTCCCTGTTGGATGGAGTAAGGGGGAGTCAGATTTAGCCTAAACCGGTTCAGCTATGGTTGAGGTGCAAACACACCCTCCATTTCTGTTACCTGTATGACCCCTTCTCTTTTCCAATGGTTATAATCCATCTGACAGAGAGCGGTATCCTGATCCTTGTGGTTTTTAATATAACAATGGCCATCAGTGGGTTCTAGATGGACAAACTTTATCAGTTTATTATTTTACTTAGTGCCCCTACACGTGGCCCGTTCTGGGGTGGCCGGGCTCTGGTACTCGATGGTTTGGTCTGGCCTCCCTGGCGGCCCTGCGCCATTCCAGACCCTTTGTGGGGTGCCTTGAGATGACATTGTTGTAAATAAGCGCTATATAAATAAATAAACTGAAACTGAAACTATCTGTGTAGTTATGCTGCTATAGGCTTGGGCTGCTGGAGGACATAATGACCACTTTCACCCTCTTCGCTACATTCTCACACTACTCTCTAATTTTGCATTATTTGCTGTTATTTCAGCTTTTAACCTTGTTCTCTCTATTCTCTTTCTAGAAGCTACACCTGGCCTGACTCTGTGTCTACCTGTGACACCTTTCTGGAGAAGGGCATCGTCCAAGCTGCTGCTGGCAACAACTTAATGCTCACCTTCTACCGATGATCCACATAGCCCTGTCTTTTAGTGTTTAACCCTTTCTCTCTCCTAGATATAGCAATTGACTGAGCTTTTACTGTAACTAATTATATGTGCTCTCTTTCAGACTCTAACCTTGAAAACTGGCTCAGAGTTTATCTGTTCTTTCTTTCTAGATGAAACGACTAAAGGAGCTGCATCCATTAACATTTACTTTTCCTTCTCATAGAAAGTACTCCTGGATCAGTGCTTCTTTGTTCTTTTTGTGTCTCTGCTCTGTTCTCTCAAACCCCCAGTGGGTCGTGTCAGATGGCCGCTCACACTGAGCCTGGTTCTGCTGGAGGTTTCTTCCTGTTAAAAGGGAGTTTTTCCTCTTCGCTGTCGCTACATGCATGCTCAGTATGAGGGATTGCTGCAAAGTCAACGCCAGTGACTGTCCACTGTCTCTACATGCTCATCCAGGAGGAGGGAATGCTGCAAGTCTCTGACTGGATGCAATCTGCTGGGTTTCCTTAGACAGAAAAACTTTTTATCCAATTTGAATAAATGACTGAATCTGACTGCACTGTTCAATGATTAGGGTTAATTGGAATGTATGTACCTGACTTTTGTGAAATGCCTTGAGATGACATGTGTTGTGAATTGGTGCTATATAAATAAACTGAATTGAATTGAATTGATTTACCAATCTAAATTTTTTTAACTCTACCAATACTGGTGAGAACAGCAGTATAATATTTAGAATTATGCCAGGATTTGTGGTTTCTCTGCAACATTGTAAGGGACACTTAGCTAATAATCATTTGGGATGGATGCACATGTTTGAAAATATGCAGATCAGAGAAAATCCACCACATTTACCAAATTTGCACCAAATTTATATTTTGTTTCAGCAACTGCCAGCAAAAAAAAAAAAGAATTCACCGAAAACACAATTAAAGTTTTACAAACCAATCCGTGTCCCTGCAGTAATTGAACATTTTCCTGAATTTAAAATTTCTACAGCCTCTCTTATTATCCTCTCGTCTCAGGTGACGAGTCTGGCCGCTGTTTCACCATTGAGTACATGATGCCCACGAGTCTCCAGCTGACGTCAGAGTCCACAGGAAATGTGCTCAGTGAGTATAAAGGAAAACCGAAGCTTTAGGCAAATGCATCTCACTGGTGTCGTTAAGGCCTTTTGTGTAACCATCTGGAGTATTATTCTGTGACGAGGACTTGTTGTTTTCTAATACAGTTCCATTCAGAAATACCTCATCTGAAAGCATCCACCAAGACGAGTCATCAGAAACCTCGTGTTCCTGCCTGCTCCTCTCCAGAATACTTATTGGCTCCTCGCAAACCATCAACCGCACAATTCCTTCATTGCAAATCGGGTCAAAATTGAACAGATAATGTAATAACTGTAGTGAGTCATTTAATTAGCTCTCATGATGTGCTCCATATGAGTACAAGATGTCGTAAAGGAGCAGAAAAAATGTATCCATTCACTTTTAAGTCAGAACTCCGTTTCAGCCTTTTCCAAAGACTTCTACTCATTTGATGTAGAGTGAAAAAATTAAAACCAAGGTAAACAGGTAGAGCCAAATTTTTAATAAAGGTATTCTTTGCCAAACAGTAAAATGCGCAACAATGTCTGCTGTTTCACCTTGCTTATTAAAAAAAGGTAATAATGCCACATAAGTTATAAGATCTCTGCTTTGCCTTCATTTCAGGACAATGGTCACAAAAATCTTAGTATTGTGGAGTCATGATGTCAAGTAATATTTATTTTTATTGGTAGGATGACAAGTGGACGCCAACATCTTGAAACTGGAGTAGCTGGAAACAGTCACAACAATATATACTGTTTTGAATTGCATTTTCCATGAGGGTTAGAGACATTTTTTTTTTTTCCACTCCTGGCAAAGATGTATTAAAGAATTTATCTTTTATTGCAGTAGCATAAACTCAGACTGAAAAATGGCTAAAAACCCAACTTTTAAATCAAGTACCTTTATTCCATATGGGAAGAAAACTGCTTGTTGAAACACAACTGCTGTTGATACATTTTACAACCCCTTTTTTTCTAATGAAACCGCATCACTTAGTCATCTTCCATAACATTTCTCAAGTTTGGAGCATAGAAAAAGAGGAATCTTTGATCCTCTTTCAACCCTCTTCAACAGTCTCTGTTCAATTCATTCATTCAGTCAGTCAGTCAGTGACAACAAAATATGCTCCTCTGTCTCATGTCTAAATTTGCTGATGATTCTGTCATTGTGTCACTTCTTTCCAGAGAAATCTCTGAACATGGCTTGGTTGTCAATGACTTTTTAAACTGGTGTGAGGAATCCTTTTTAAATATTAATGTCAATAAAAGAAAAGAAATGTGCATAGAGTTCCACACACCGATCTCCCCAGTTGTGATCAATGACCAAATAGTGGAGCTGGTGCTACAGTATAAATATCTGGGAATACTCATTGATGAAAACCTGAGTTTTGAGTTGCAGGTAGATTGTGGGGTAAAGATCGTAAGCTTCGTACTTTTAATGTCAGCTCTGTTTTTATGAAGACATTTTATTCTTGTTTTTTTTTTAATCTGTTCTTACCTTTACTTTTATTTGTTGGTATGGGTCACTTTCCATCAAAAATAAGAATCGTCTGCAACGTATTATCAAGGTTTGCAGTAAAATTGCTGGGATATCTCTTAATGTTTTGAGTGACCTTCATAACTCTAGGTCTTTCAAGAAAGCTAGGTTCATTTTGGCTGATCCTAGCCATCCTCTGTGGGCAGAATTCTCGCTCTTCCATCAGGACAGAGATACAAAATGCCATATTGTAAGACAAACTGACTGAAAAAATCCTTTATTCCCACTGCTATTACCCTGCTCAATTCCAGGTCCACATTGTAAGGACTTAATTTTTGTTGTTTTGTTTTGTTTTTTGGTGTGTGTGGCTGTTGTTTTATGTTTTCATTGCTGTCTGCACTGCAAATTGCCCCTTGGGGATAATAGAGTTTTACTTGACCTGCCTTGACTTGACTTTATCTTAAAGGGATTGCTGGGATACCCATAACTGTGCCATAATAAAATAATTATTACTTAATGTGGGATTTACACTGGGTAAATGGGTAAACTCTGAAGGTTTTTCAGTGTGAAATTACGCTACTGCAATAAAAGATTGTTATTTTAAGGCTTTTTTGTTTACACATTTTCACACATTTGTCCATTTCTTTATGTTTTGAATTCACCCACACTTGCTCCTTTTCTGTCTGTCCAAAGTTCACCTTAATTCACTAAAACTGTCCAGAATCCAATAAGTGAACAAGTAAAGAAATGATCTGTATTCTGCTCTTTATCTTTTTCTGATCTGTATTACATGGCAGGAAACTTTGCACATTTAGCAAAAGAAACAAGTCTTTTTTTATTATTATTACTCAGTTGGCATTTCTTTTAATCCTATTTATTTCTTTGCTTTTCTTAAAAGCTTGTTGTTAAGAGGGGATCTTTACAAGTTCAATTGAACTGAAGTCCTGGTAGTAACCGAACCTTACCACAATATGTTTCAACATATGCCCTAGTTGCTTTTAAAAGATTGATAATTTTCATCACTTTTCATCATGGTAGTTTTTATGGGAAAAAGAAAAACACATACAGGTCCTTCTCAAAATATTAGCATATTGTGATAAAGTTCATTATTTTCCATAATGTCATGATGAAAATTTAACATTCATATATTTTAGATTCATTGCACACTAACTGAAATATTTCAGGTCTTTTATTGTCTTAATACGGATGATTTTGGCATACAGCTCATGAAAACCCAAAATTCCTATCTCACAAAATTAGTATATTTCATCCGACCAATAAAAGAAAAGTGTTTTTAATACAAAAAACATCAACCGTCAAATAATCATCTACAGTTTTGCACTCAATACTTGGTCGGGAATCCTTTTGCAGAAATGAATGCTTCAATGCGGCGTGGCATGGAGGCAATCAGCCCGTGGCACTGCTGAGGTCTTATGGAGGCCCAGGATGCTTCGATAGCGGCCTTTAGCTCATCCAGAGTGTTGGGTCTTGAGTCTCTCAACATTCTCTTCACAATATCCCACAGATTCTCTATGGGGTTCAGGTCAGGAGAGTTGGCAGGCCAATTGAACACAGTGATACCATGGTCAGTAAACCATTTACCAGTGGTTTTGGCACTGTGAGCAGGTGCCAGGTCGTGCTGAAAAATGAAATCTTCATCTCCATAAAGCTTTTCAGCAGATGGAAGCATGAAGTGCTCCAAAATCTCCTGATAGCTAGCTGTATTGACCCTGCCCTTGATAAAACACAGTGGACCAACACCAGCAGCTGACACGGCACCCCAGACCATCACTGACTGTGGGTACTTGACACTGGACTTCTGGCATTTTGGCATTTCCTTCTCCCCAGTCTTCCTCCAGACTCTGGCACCTTGATTTCCGAATGACATGCAGAATTTGCTTTCATCCGAAAAAAGTACTTTGGACCACTGAGCAACAGTCCAGTGCTGCTTCTCTGTAGCCCAGGTCAGGCGCTTCTGCCGCTGTTTCTGGTTCAAAAGTTGCTTGACCTGGGGAATGCGGCACCTGTAGCCCATTTCCTGCACACGCCTGTGCACGGTGGCTCTGGATGTTTCTACTCCAGACTCAGTCCACTGCTTCCGCAGGTCCCCCAAGGTCTGGAATCGGCCCTTCTCCACAATCTTCCTCAGGGTCCGGTCACCTCTTCTCATTGTGCAGCGTTTTCTGCCACACTTTTTCCTTCCCACAGACTTCCCACTGAGGTGCCTTGATACAGCACTCTGGGAACAGCCTATTCGTTCAGTAATTTCTTTCTGTGTCTTACCCTCTTGCTTGAGGGTGTCAATAGTGGCCTTCTGGACAGCAGTCAGGTCGGCAGTCTTACCCATGATTGGGGTTTTGAGTGATGAACCAGGCTGGGAGTTTTAAAGGCCTCAGGAATCTTTTGCAGGTGTTTAGAGTTAACTCGTTGATTCAGATGATTAGGTTCATAGCTCGTTTAGAGACCCTTTTAATGATATGCTAATTTTGTGAGATAGGAATTTTGGGTTTTCATGAGCTGTATGCCAAAATCATCCGTATTAAGACAATAAAAGACCTGAAATATTTCAGTTAGTGTGCAATGAATCTAAAATATATGAATGTTAAATTTTCATCATTACATTATGGAAAATAATGAACTTTATCACAATATGCTAATATTTTGAGAAGGACCTGTATAATAGGAATACTGTCAGTCAGTCATTTTCTACCGCTTATTCCATAGTGGGTCACGGGGGAGCTGGTGCCTATCTCCAGCAGTCTATGGGCAAGAGGCAGGGTACACCCTGGACAGGTCACCAGTCCGTCACAGGGCAACACACAAACAACCATGCACACACTCATTCACCTAAGGGTAATTTAGAGTGACCAATTAACCTAACAGGCATGTCTTTGGACTGTGGGAAGAAGCTGGAGTACCCAGTGAGAACCCACACATGCATGGGGAGAACATGCCAACTCCATGCAGAAAGACCCCTGGCTGGGAATTGAACCCAGGACCTTCATGCTGCAAGGCAACAGTGCTACCAACCACACCGCCGTGCAGCCTATGAATACTGTTCTTTTGAGAATTCATTGAAAGAGATTATTTAACACTAGAATCTCTTTGAAAAAGACTTTCAGCTGAAGATTGGCTTTATGTTCAAGTGTCTGCAACTATCTTGCAAGCCAAAGGTGGAAAATATTATGTTTAATATTAATATTTTAATCGACACCCTCATATTTGTGCATTTTTGATAGAAACAGCATGATTTAGAGCACTGTAACTGTAGCCTTTTTGTTCTATTTTATCTCCTGCTCCTCAGAGATGATCCGTTCAGCGACTCCATTCCCTCTGGTCAGCCTCTTCTTTATGTTCATTGGTTTTGTCCTCAATAACATCGGACACGTCCGTCCTCATCGCACCATCCTGGCGTTTGTCTCAGGAATCTTTTTCATCCTTTCGGGTACACAGATGTCATGATTTTTTTAAGACTCTTATATGTTTCTCTTATTTCCTGACCATGTTCATAAAAGGACTCTCCGTATTTCAGGACTGGCTCTGGTGGTGCGTCTGGTACTGTACATCTTCAGTATAAATGATGAGATGCTGAACAGGACAAAGAGCAGTGAGGCCTGTTTCTCCTATAAGTATGGCTGGTCTTTCGCCTTCGCCGCCCTCTCCTTCCTGCTCACTGAGGTGCAAAAATGATTGTAAAATCTTCTGTATTTTACTGCATTTAAGCTGTCATTTCAGTAGAAATCATATTAACATTTATAAATACTTAATAAAAGTTCAATATATACATAAAAAATTTTTTAATATATTAATATTTATAAATGTGTCCATAGTTAAATTAAAAAAAAATTAATAATAGATACACAAATAAAAGTAAAAGGAAACTCAAATTTAATATTAAAATTGCAAGCAGTTATTTGAGGCAATAAACATTTAGTGAGTTCAGTCAGTTCTTTTAATGTAGTTTATTTGTCAGGAAAATGTACTGGAACATTGAATAAAATAAATTTTTTATCTCTTTTCCATTCATATATATTCATAAATAATAAATTCATGTCAATTTTGAATGCCCATCATTTAGTCCTTGCTCCGCCCTCTCATATACAAAGTCAGCATAATAATCCTCCAGAAATTATTTCCACATCTCACCACAACTTCAGGCCTGAAATGTTTACAGAACTTGAGGTGGTCAACGGGGAAACTGTACTGCCCTCTGCTGGTCATAATGAGCAGCTGCAGTGCTTCATTAGACCCAATATGCTATGTTTTATGGAAGACTTCTTGTCCGGAGAAATTGCATTTATACAAGCTAAAAACAAGAAATTATCAAGATTACAATTAATAAAAACGGTAATAGTATTTTTATTAATGTTTTATTTACAAAACATCTGTACAAATATTGAAAGAATATTAAAATAACAGTATCCAGTTTGCATTGTAATACTAGCCTTCAGTTGTTATTTTTCAGTTGTTATTTTTCAGTGTTTGAGTTCCTCAGTATTGAATGAATTTTCATAAACACTTCAATGAAAACTATTTAAAATCATTATTTTTTTCTCCCACTGCAGAGTGCAGGAGTCATGTCTGTCTATCTTTTCATGAAGCGTTACACAGCAGAGGAAATCTACCAGGCTCGCCACCCCAATTTCTACCGGCCTCGGGTGAGCAACTGCTCCGAGCACTCCGGTCAGTACCTCCACCCAGAGTCCTGGTCGCGTGGACGGAGCCCCTCAGACATCTCGAGTGAAGCCTCGCTCCAGATGAGCGCCAGCTACCCTGCTCTCCTCAAATGTCCTGACTATGTCCAGGTGTCATCCTCACCCTGCTGAGTCATCAGAGGCCAATTAAAGGTCACTAATGAGTCTCATAGAGTCAAATAGTTGAGTGAATAAAGAGGTTTCATTTATGGTAAAGAGACAAAATAATTAAGTTTGAGCCATCGGTCACAAATCTTGAGTTGGTTTAGTTTTCTATCAGGTCAAAAATATATTCTGCAAACTACTTTTAGTTGAAACAAGTGAACTAGAGGAAGTCTGCAAGTTAAAGTGGTATGCTGAAAAAGTAATGGTTTAATGTTTATTTATAGTGAACTATTCATAAACCTTAAACTTTTTACCATTTTACTATGTTACAGTACAACCACACACTCCAGTGTATTTCATCAGGATTGTATGGGATAGACCAACACAAAGCAGTGCATAGTTATGAGGTGGAATGAAAATGATGCAGAGTTTTGTGTTGGTCTGTCACACAAAACTCAAGTAAAATTTTGTAAAGTTTAAGATTGTGAGATGACAAGATGTAAAAAAAAATGTTTTTAAAAGTTTACAAAGCACTGCATGTACTTTGCTTTATTTGTATTTTAGCACATTATTGTTAGCTGTGGGTTGCGAGCAATGTGTAAAAATATGTATTACTACATACTATATCCAAGGGATGCAGAATGTATTAGTAGTTAATGTTTCATTGACCTTTTTCCCTTAGGGTAAATTATTTCGCTCCCGGAGGCCTAAATGTTTCTTTATGATTTTAATAAACACTGATAAATAAGCAATAAAGTCAAAATGTAATGGAAAAAGCAATAGTCTTTAATGTCTTTGTTAATATAATTAACACAGTACAAATTGGGATATTCTTAAATTTGATTATTCTTGTCATATCATTCACATCTGATAATTTCATTTGGTTCTGCAAGGAGTGAATGAAAACACATTCTGCATCAGAAATATGTGGTGTGTTAACAGAAATCACAAGAGGTTTTGTGATGTTATTGTTAGTATCCAGTATTGTCCATTTTAAACAACAGGGAACAAGTTAGAGAAACTATGTTGGCAAACATCACTTAAAAGTCTCAAAAGACATTTCTCTATTTTTCACAGCTCTGGCCAGTTATAGCAGTCTGTTTTGTATAGTTAAAGTTTTTTTTAAAAACATGAACAGATGTTGGACATAATCTAAATCATTACGATAACAATAGTAAATAACTGAGTATTGTCTAGTATTTTCTTGACATACCTTAATATTACAGCAAAATGCCTCAATGCTTTTATGATCTCTGTGGCAACTGTGATCCTCTACAATTTACATTTTCATGGTTCAGTACTATCATATGGACGTGTTGGTGGAGGGATAAAACATTGAGAACGGGACACAGAATAGGGTCTGAATATACAAATCTTTTTCTTACTCTCATAGTTATCCAGACCTGGAAAATAATTGAATCAGATTCCATACCATTTCCTGACTGTAAGGAAACCTTGTTAAAAAACAATAGTTGAAGTCCCAAAAGGGTCTTATTCTTTGTGAAACCGTCCAGTGCAGATGTTAAATTTTTTGTCTATTTCCATTAAGACTATATTTTATTTTGTAAGATTAAATATTTGCAAATGTATAACAAATTAAACTTGTGCAACACTGTATGTGGATCAATCTTAGTTTAAAACAAAAATTCCACCTGAATTTATTTTAACTTTTGTAATTTTAGACAAACTGCCTGTAGGGGGCACCAATGTTCCATTTAATGCTCCTTACGTCTTTTTGCAGAAACACAACCTGTTTTTCCAAACATGTCCTGTTCTGCTTCCTGTTTGCTCACCTGGTTGCATTCAGTCAGCATCACAAAACTACACAGCCTTTCTCTACACTTAAAAGGTAATGGAAACATGTCTTGTCAAAGTGTTTTCTGTTACAAGGCTTAAAACTCCTTATTTATGCAAAGAAGTAGGTCAAAACGAGCGTCAATAATGAATATCCTTTGAGTCTGCTATAAGTATTATGTATACTTTATGTAGATACACGTAATGTACAACGTGACCAACAGCTCTTACAGACAATATAAAAATTAATGCAACCACAAACCCACAAAGGGCTGCAGAAGATAAAATTATGCCCTTATATCACAAGGCCTACATTTTATTTTACAATAACATACAAAACTATTGGTGTCATTGACATCTTTATCAGTTATATAATCATCATCCTAAACATGAAGCATCATATTCACTATAATCTTTCCCATTATTATAAATATAACCATCTTTTTCTCATCAGTCATGGCTTTTAAACATCTTTGTCACAGTTATTAACCTAGATTCTCTTAATCACTTCAAATGTCATTTTTTGAACCAAATGATTGTTTAAGGCTTTTGCAAAGAAGACCCCAAACTTTAGCAAGATGCAAACATGTTACAGAGTGTGCATACTACAACAAAGACAGTAAAACCTATACATTATATATACACATACATAACTTAGGCATACATTATTTAAAATTTACAGGGAGTAATAATAAAACCATTTCACCAATAAAAATAAATAATAAAAAGAAAGCTGGTTATTATGTAGAAAAGCAAGCAACAATCAAATGCAACAGGATCACAATACATCAACCTTCACTAACATATGCAGTAGAGAAATGAAAAAAAAAACTGGAAAAAGCTTAATCGGACTGGTACCAACTGGGTTGCTGCAGAGCAAGAAAACAAACCCGTTTTTAGACTTAAAAGGCTTTCTGAAAATGAAAGTGCTGCTGAAGTCGTAATCCTTAAGATGCTCAAGAAAACATATCTTTTAAAATATTTTACGGTATTAATAACTGCTTAGCGACAGCTAATTGGCATAAGATATTGTTGAGTATAATTTGCCTTCAAAGCACAAAACAAGTAAGCTGATGCAGCTTTTAGGGACTGCCATCCTATGAAGTACCAATCAAAGTAAAAAAGGTGTTTCTGGGGGGCTGTTCTGCTCTATACAGCTGGAGAAAACTCAGATTACTCTGGGACTTTTTCTAGCATCTCATTACAAAGCAACTGGGGGTCTGATCTTTTTTCCCTATCATTGAATATATATCAATCCAAATGCTTTTACAGATCATGCTGGACATCTTGATGTTGAAGTTGTGACTGAGTGGAGAAGACACAAACTTGAATATTTTTAATACTAGAGAGGATGAATCATATGAAGTGCACCAATGCCAGAACGTTTTTAAATGGAAATAAAAACATTTTAACATGTTGAGACATGTGGTTTATTCAGGTTGTTAGAGAACAAGAGAGAGTGGGACTTTCAGCAGATAACAGGAAGGCTAAATGGAGAACAGAAAAGTTGTTCCAGTTCAACCATTTGAGCTTTTTAATCTCTGTCACTGACCATACAGGCCACTGTCCAAAACTGTTGGCAGCCTTTTGGTAAAGATCTACATTCTCAAGTGAAAACACATGAAGAATGCTGTTGCAGCAACGCTAACCTCATTAATAAGACGCTAAACACAATTTAAAATGTCAACTCCAAATATTTTGTTTCAAAATTCTATAATCTTGTTTTTACAGCGACGGCACATAGAGTGTGACATCGACATTTCAGCATGAGTGCCTCCAAGTAGTCAGATGATTATGATTGTGTGATTCATTCAGCTAATAGCCAGTGATGACCTAAGTTTCACTTTCAGTCTGAAACATTCAGGATCTTCAGAAGAATGAACAGCCTACAGAACATAGCATGAAACTGTGTAAGATTGCTGGGTCGTTGGAAGCAGGGCATCATGTTTTCCAATGGCGTTAAAACAAATGGCTGGTGTGTAATGGTGTGGTAGGGCAATAAAGATTACAACTTCAGGTCTAAAAAAAGTTATATTTGAAGTCTCATATTAAAGCACCATTACTACTTAATCATAATAAAACAAAGTATACACATTTCAAGTCTCAGCTCCCAAAGAAAAGAATGACATCAGCCCAGCTGAATATAGACTCCAATGCTCTATTTGACACCTTTTTTTTCTGAGGTTACTCTGAGCAGGGTGCCAGGAGAGAAGAGCTCAGCCCCAGAATGAGATGATCAGCTATGGTTATGCTGAACTGACTCAAACACCAACCCTTAAAAATGTGCATCTGTTTCCTCACCCTGTTTATTCTTTGACCCCAGTGTTGATGGCCAACCACCTGAACTCTGGTTTTTAGTTTCAACAACCATTTTTTTAAAGCACAGTGGAGGAAATACTTGCACACTGTATGCAAACAAACTTAACATGCACACTGAGGCACACACATACAAAACACAAACGAAGTTCTCTATAATAACCCACATGCATGCATGTGCACCTGAAACATGGCAGTTGTGCTTTAGGGGGGAAACAGAAACATGTTTTAGTATCAGTGGGGGAGGGGGGGTTTGACATTAAGGGGACACAAGCAGGCTGGTTCAATTGTTTTCTACTTCCTAGTAGTGTTTATGTATTCCCCTCATTTATAGAGCGTCCAGTTTTGTCTGCAAGTCAACAGGAGTTTCTGAGATCGACCAGTTTCGCAGCATGTCATTTATGTCTTCATGAATGCAGAGGAAGATGGAGCACTTTGGAGCTTGACTTGACTGTCTCTCTTCACTTCTTGTTGGCGATGCGTCTCTTCCTGGTGGCCAGCATGTCGTAGAAGGGGTCTCTGCTAATGCTCGCCCTGGAGAAGCCAATCAAAGGACAGAAATCAAACAAACAACGCCACATGAGAGGAGGGTCTCAAACACCCTTGATATGGAAATGGGACACATTTATGCAGACCCCTGCCTTAACCAGATCATAAAAACAGAAAAAAAAAGTTTGCGCAGTGACCTAGTTAGGTTTCCATGGTTTCAGAAGATGAGCTCCATCTCCATGCAGAGTTGTTTTTTTCTTCTTTCTCCAATTTGGAAGAACCTCTTATGAGTTCCCTCTTCCAGAACGCAGAAACACATACAATCCCACACATTCCCTCTCACTCCCCTGCAGGTTTCTTGGCCTCAATGGAGGGTAAACAATTGTGCATACGATTCCTGGCTTTTTTCTTTATAAGGAGCAGTGATGGAGAGTTACCGTCAAATGAGAGTGAGTCAGGAAGCCTGTTGGGCTCAGCTGAGAAGCCCAGTTTCATGGCTGCTAAATCCTGTTAGCACCAGCACAAAGAAAGAAGAGGCTAAACCCCCCACTGTGCCTATTTCTGATTCCCTTTGTAACGCCACACGATAAAGAAACATGCTGCAAACCATGACTGTGCCCCTGTTTCATAACGCTTATTGTCATTTCTAATGAAACAATGACTACTGTGGAGTGATCAAGCACAAGCAAAGCAGCCACAACTAATTGTCATTTCCCTCCATCCATTTCTGTCCTAGAAAACCCAACGTATCTAATGGAACATCAAAACTGAATAAATTATTTCAACATAATCTGGATATGTGTGCTTGTGACCCAGGACAAGCAGTGCGTTTCCTTTGCCATCATGGCTTCTAAAGAAAAAAATTGTGATTTCCATAAAAAGCCTTTCATCTCCATAGGACCAGAGTCTTGTGGACCCCTCTGGTGAAGATGTGGCTGCGAACGGATCAGACCCAGAGCTACTTTGCTAAGTCACCCCCATAGTGCCAGACACAGTCACGTATCCCTTCATCGTTTCCAGAGTAAATATGCTTTAATGGTATGGACACAAATTGATGAGGAATTGCAAAATATTACAGCATAAAGGAGCTTTGTTCTGCTGAGCAAACTTTCTTTGACTTCACACCACCTTCAATACAGGCAATTACCAAGCAGCTAATACTTAGTTCATAGACTGCCAATCTGAACTGTGAGTAGGACAGAGTGCAAATGTTTTACTATCCATTAAATCTTCTCACAGTTTGTCACATAACTGTGAAGAGAGTAGTATTGCATGTATGTGTTCAGGCCCATTTTATACTGAAAAGACTGACATCCTCTTACAAGGATAGGATGGGTAAGGACAGCATTAATTAGAAGCAGCCAAGAGGCCCAAGGTAACTCTGGAGGAACTGCTAAGATCCACAGCTCATGTGGGACAATCTATTGTGGTGCTCTGTCAGTATTAAGCTATTTGGTCTTCATGTAAAACACTTTGAGTTGCGGAAAAGTAACACTGCACATGACCCTGAACACACCATCCCCACAATAAAACAAGGTGGTGGCAGCATCATGTTGTGGAGATGTTTTTCTTTAGCAGGGACAAAAAAGTTGGCCCAAGCTGATGGGAGGATGGAAGGAGTTAGATACAGGACAATCTTAGAAAAAAAGCTGTTAGAGGCTGCAAAAGACTTTAGACTGGGGTGGAGGTTCACCTTCAAGCAGGACAACAACTCTAAACATACAGCCAGAGCTACAACAGAATGGTGTTAGAATGGCCTAGTCAAAGTGCAGTTCAGTCCTTTATCCAATCTGTGTATCTACATAACCTAATCTGACTCAGATTGAGCAGTTCTGTCCAAAAGAATTGGTCAAGAAAATACAAATTTTCCTTCCACTTCACAAAAGTGCACTACTTTGAATCTTTAATCGATCACATAAATTCCCAATAAAATTTGTTGAGGTTTGTGATTATGGCACGACAAGACGAAATAATGCAAGACACTGTTCAAGGCTCAACAGTTGAATAATTTTTTTGTGTGCAGTTCTTTTAGACAGGTCAATGACATGTAAACTTAAATCCAACCGGATTATTAGCAAATAACACAGCGTGAAGTCATTTCTAAAGCTCTCATTTAGCAATCAAATCTCAGTTGCCTGCGGTCTGCATTCAGTTTAAAGATAAGCAAACTGTTCTGAGTGAAATCAAACATCCAGAAAACAAGATAATATCCATTACTTGTAGCTAGCTCAGATGAAATTTCTGAAACTTTTTGCATCCTTCTTTAATATTAAAACAAAATTTTCTGCTGAAAGCTAAATAAAAGCCATAGCAAAATCTGGGATTTTGCAGCAGAAACTCAGAAAAAGGTCAAACGTTAATTGTAAACTGAAACCATTTCAGCGCTCTGTAAATGTCTATCATCTGTGTAACCTGAGAAAAGTTGACCTTATCTCTCTTTCGTGTATTTTTGACAGAGAATGTTGTTTATTCAGTAGAGGAAACCCTGTAACCACAGTTGTTTGGGCTGATAAAATCAACATTTACAATTGTAAAACGCAAATATGATTTCTTTTAAGGTGGACTGTACCAATATTATCAGAAAGAAACTTACTTGATAGATTTTATCCACTCCTCCTTTTCCTCAGGCGTAGGTGCTGATATCCTGTAGACCACATGGTTGCCCTCGACAACGCGTCCGTCTGCCTCAGTCTTGCAGGCTTTGATCACCTGGCCCTTGTGATTGGGGTTGTATAACTCAAAACAGTTCTGGTGGAAAAGAAAAGAGCAGAAAATTAGCGTCTGGCAAGGAACATTTTCATAAACACCACAGTGAGACAGACATGCAAACAAAGACTCACAGGTTTCCGGGGCTCCTCAACTTCCCTAATACTAAGGTTCTCCAGTGGGATGATCCCACGAGGCTCTTTGTCCTATAAGAGTTAAAAAACAAGAGAGGAGATTAAACAAACAAGTGAATAGAAAGTAATGACATTAGGAATCAATAATGAAAGATCACAAATTGAAACGGGAAAAGCCTATATAATCTTGTAAAACTGACATTAAGAATCAAAAGAAGGGGGAAAAAATCCAGTTTGACATGGTTCGAAGCTTTGAAATCAACCTCATGTTTTACCCTCCTCGTGTCCTCGCTGCTCAGATATAAAAGCGGATAATGCGTACTTGCAGCAGTCAGACAGAGGACAGGATATAATGATAGTGTCCTGAAGGATAATACCGGGGTATGGAGAGGACACTGCTGATGCTGCAGTCACACATGCAGCCACTTTTAAAAACATCCTTAGCTGAAGGCACACAGTGGGGGGGATATCAAGCAATTAATGACTGAGCAGAACACTATTAAAAACAATTACTAACATTCAAACCAGAAATGTAGGCACAATTTCCTCAACTATAAGTAAAAATCAAAGAGAAATTCCTTATCTTTCCTTAAAAGCATAGGGTGAGCAGGTGTCTTCAACTCCAGTTCTTTACAAATTTTAGATGAATCTCTGCTTTATGTCATTAAATTCTGCAGAAGCCTGGTAATGAGCCAGTTATTATAAGAGCATGCACTGTTAAGAAACATTATCCTAAGCTTCGTAAATGTTGTGCCGCGTAGTTTAATCCATCAACAGCCAATTTCCCCATGGTAGCTCTGGGGGACAATTTGAGATCCACAGGTCAGGTGGGAGAATATGTTGATTGTAAAACTGTTAGTTATCCACTCCATAAACCTGGCCTTTATTGAAGAGGCAAGAAGAAAGCCACATCCCTATGGTGACCCGTCATGGTAGCAGCATCATGCTGTAGGGATGGTTTTCTTAAGCAAGGAAAGAGAAGCCAGTTAGAGTTGATGGGAAGATGGATGGAACTAAATATGGGGCACACCCAAGAAGAAAACCTGATAGACGCTACAAACGACCTGAGACTGGGGTGGAGGTATTCCCTCCAGCACAACAGCGACTGTGAACATGATGTCAAAGCTACAATGGAATGGTTCAGATTAAAGCATATTAATAGGTTAGAACGGCCCAGTCAAAGTCAAGGCCTAACTCCAATTGAGAATCTGCGGCAAGACTTGAAAATTGTTGTTCTGAGATGCCTGAAAATTCAGTATTTTATACAGTACCAACTGGTATTGGTCTGTCACATAAAATCCCAATAAATTATAATGAAGTTTGTGGTTATAAAAGGGACAAAGTTTGAAAAAGTTCAAGGGGTATGGGTAAGGCACTGTAAGTGGAGAAATGCCCCCTCAGTACTTGAGTCACTTCAAGATCAAACACCATAACCACAAAAATGAGTGCAGCAAACTTGAAGCATTTAAATGAAGATTACTGTCTTGAACCGATCCGTTTGTTCTAATTAAAGATTAATAAACTTCCTGAACTCAATACATAGTTCTTGTTCTCGGAGGAAGACTTACTGTTGTGTATTCGAAGTAGTAGAGGCAGTTGTCCGTCAGGATGAACCACCTTCTCTTCCAGGTTTTCACTCGGCCCCCTGACGGGAAGAGACAGAGGAAATGGGAAATGACACAACAGCAATAGCGATAGACTGGCTGTCTACCCGTCAGGACAAAGAGCTGAATATGTGAAGGTCTGATGAAGCATACTCTCCAGCTTCCTTACAATTATATTAATAGTATAAATTTCCTCACTTCTTTAATTCAATATCCATCTTTCAGTGTTATAAACATAATATGACATATGAATATCATTAGCCTGTTTCCCCTTAATACAATTAAAGTTTTTCCTGCATCTGTGCGTAAGTACAGAGAGTGAGAATGCATGTTGGTAAAACAAAATTATACATTTGTGCTCAGTCTTATAAGGAAGTTGCCAATAAATCTAGATTAAAATCAGAGATTGTAATTAATAAGGTTGACAAATTATTTAATATTTAAAAACAATCAACAAGAACACTTTTGATAGGGGTCTGGGGCTGTATCTATTAGTCTGTCAGTGAGATGAGCTGAACTGTTTCCAAGTGAACAGCAGAAAAAGGTTTGCTCGGACTTTCAGAAGCTTTTATGCAGGCTTGTTTGTGTTCAATCTACAACAGTAATCTCTCCAAACTGCAAGCGTAGTGAAGCAATGGTTGATGCGGCTTTTAAATTGTTACTGACTTTGCGTATTGATTCTTTGTTTCTTCAGTGCTAAAAGGATACAATGTCTTTCGTTCTCAGGAGCTGGCCAAAAGTTGATGCGAACCCAACGTGGCGTTAAAAAAAACTCCCCTAAAGGAGCCCACACCAACACATACATCAACAAAAACAACCGAAACCCCAGAGCAAGTTTGTCACTTCATGTGCTAATTTTCAGCAAAAAAAAAAAAGACACAAAGGAAGAGCAAGAATATATGTTGGACATGCCGGTTTGAAGCTGATTTTAGCCTCTGGCTTAAGCTGCAGAAAAACAGCAGGAATGTAAAAAAGGGAAGCTCTAATACCAAGACTCTGTCTTCTTCCATAATCGCACCTATTGTATAAAATACAAATCAAAATTTGGGGACTCCTTTAACTGTGCTTACATTGATTAAACATTTTACATCTCACTGCAACATTTCGAGGCCGTTACCCTCCTAAGGGCCACACATAATTACAAAAGCTCTCCGCTTCCTTACAATCAATAGACTCTGGCTGTTGAATTAGCATGGGCAAATTTCCGCTTTGCACAGAGATTTACTAAAAAATAAAAAAGGTATTTATTCCTCTGAATCCTCCAGGGTTTATTTTTAGAGAGTTAAATTAGAAGTATCATTGTGAAAACTGGCGCGGGGAAATGGCTCCAGGGAGGAGCCGTACCATAATGTAATCATGTTAGGTCTGTGAGCCACACTGGGACATTATGCATTAATGCTCACCAGCTTGATGAGACCACAGAGACGTTACACAGAGTTAGAGGAATGTGCAGGTCAAAGCCAGGTGTGTGAATGGGGTCATAAACCAAACCACCTGCAATGAATTTCCCCCTTAATCCATGAGAAAACTGCTTTCTGGCTTCTAAACATTCTTCATATTCAGCTATAACAAACTTAGTGTTAAATAACAGACCTAAATAAATATTTATGTAATTTAAGAATGTAGCAAGCCCTGTTGCAACTGTAAGATAATAAAGTAAACCTGAAATAAAAACACACATGAAGCAAGAAATGGCAAATGAGTACATGTAGATATCTCTTTAACATGATTCCTTTACACACAAAAACTCAATTTCCTTCCTTAAAAGTATTAGGATTGGGGCTGAAACAATTAATCAGATTAATAGTGATTAATCGATTATTGAAATAATCGTCAACTAATTTAGTAATTGAATAATCGTTAACTGGAGTATACATACTCTACAACATGCCAAATTCACTCAGAGCAGAAATTAGACCAAAACTCTACCAAAAATATACATACATATACATTTTGCATTTAAGAAGAAAAACCTTTTTGTTTGTAAATATGCTCAGAACTCCTCAAGTGGAAAGGTTTCAGCTTCACCTGGTTAAAATTCTGTATAAAATCTCCTATTAAGCGCCTTTTGCTATCAGATTATTAATTGAATAATTGCAAAACATCCGTTAGTTGCAGCCCTAATTAGAATGCTTTCAAAAGGCCCATAAATGCACCAACAATAACATTTTACCAATCATTTCTAGAACACATTACTCACTGGGGTCATGCAAAAGCAGGGGGAGTGTTAGCAATATTATTGAGATGTTACTTAAAGTCATGATTTTACTCTGACTAAATGCCTTAAAGGGTCTCAACATACTTCTTCATGTCTGCTTAAGCAACCCGTTGGGCCTTTGCTGCTGTTTTTATACAATTTATGGGTCAGTTGGACCAAAAGTAGCCAGCCCGCCAGCCATCAGGTCTAGAGCTTTCACTGCAGTTACTTAGGTGATGATGATGCACAGGTGCATCAATCTTTATTGGAAAAGAAGAAAAGAACTTCGAGTAATTTCTTGTGTGTTCGACACCATCTTTTTTAGTAATTAAAAAGATGGTATCTAACTGTAAAATCTGAACTGTGTGCGGTTCTGCACAGAGGAACCTGGCAAACCATTGTAAATTGGTACAGATGACTAAATGTTAACAAATTACCATTCAGTTACACTCAATAAACTGCCATTAACAAACAAACTATTAGCTGTAAGGAGGAAGAGTAAGTAGGGATGTCCCATGTTGATTGTTGGCATTTTAAAATGATCAGATTGAAGTCCCTAACTGAACTCAACTCTCAATATTTGTTTCTGTTGCTATGTTTTATTAATCAATTAATTTATTTATTTGAGAATTAATTCACTCTCTGTGACACTCCTGACCCACAGCAGCTCACTCAGTAGTGTCCTTTTATCCTTTTCCTGTCCTATATTAAAACCAGCTTTCAGTACAAGGTATTTTTTTCTGCACTGTGTGTGACACAAACAGTTCTGCTCTTTAAGAATAGAAAGCTATCTGCTTTGACTGTAATTTACAGACATTAGATGAAATACAGGCTGGCTTTTCCCTAAATGGGTGCAACCTGCAACTTCACAGAGACGGCATTTCCTCGCCAAAACGTTTTAAGGAGCATTTCATGTCAGAATTTGAAAAAATGCTCAGGCTTTACTTTGCACATGTTCACCAACTAATACTTTTATGAATTTGTCCATACATTGCATGACATTTACAGTGCCTTTCACCTTTATTGGCTGCTGCATCTTTCTGCTGTCAGTGTTGGGGAAGCGCAACTGAAACGCTGCTTATCAAATTTTATGATGTTCAAAGCAAAACACTACGTTTATGACGCAGGAGGACAACCTTTTCTGTTAGTTTTGTCAGCACAGGATTAAGTGGACCTAGTGTTGGGCTAAAGGGACAGAGAAAGTATTGAAATATTTTTTCCTGTGTTGAATAATTTCAATAATTATCACAAAGTAGAACTGAAATTAACTATCCAATTTCTGAGCTAGCCTCGGTTTTAATACAAACCAAAGGAACAAATTAAAATGAACATTATTAATAATTGATGGAAGTTGTTTTCAAAAACTGCCATAAACTAAACATGCAATACCCTTAAGCACTGTGGGAAATAATGGATTACAAGTAAACAAGTAACATTTTCTCAATTAGCAATATATTAATGCACAAAAAAACTATGATGTACTGATTAAGAGTCCAAATGTGTTCAAGTACAAGCACAAAATAATGTAAACTAAGTCTACACTACTAGGTTCAATCTCTTCTCTATCTTGTAAAAATGCTTTGATGCATATAAGCCAAATGTATCCACTGCACTATTGAATTTTAAAGCCTACCTTTCTTTACAGCCATAAAATATAGTAATCATCTTATTGCCCAATGATAAGGGAAACAGTTATTAAATAGGCCAAATTATCAATGGGTTAAATCAATATGAAGCTTTGCTCAGTTTTATGTTTTTGTCACCCAATTTTAGTGTTATTCTGATAAGAGTTTACCCTTCATCTGCGTCAAACTAAACTGCAACATTTTTTAAGCAAGGTCACGTATACTTAAAAAAGTACCACTTCACTTCCGCCTTGCGTGATAACACTTTGCAGTTTAGGCTTTTGTGAGGAAAGAATCCACAGCTGTAAGACAAATAAAATCCAAGAATGTCTTACACACTCCCCGCAGTTGAACAGAGGGAGACTCACACTAACCTAATTTAAGCAGCCATCCTTCTCTGTCTGGGTTGAAAAACGTGTGCGTCAGGTCATTCCCATCATCCTCCGGGATCTTAAAGGGTTCACTCTTGATGCTGTCATAAAGATTCTAAAAAAGAAAAGCGGAAACATGTTTCATACCTGCCAAAATTCACCAAGCCGTAAAAAACCACACCTCTGACATACTGTATTCATGCTGAAAACAAGCTTTAGCTTAACAAGTCAAGGAGCTGAGAAAGTCTTTTAGCACTGCTTTTGTACATAAAGTCAGATGCAATGTGGTACACACATTAGTTTGAGATATATATGCAGAATAGTTTATTTTAATGTCTCTTAAAACCACACAGATTTGCTGGATTAACAGATACCCTCTTTTTCCCTAGGTTTTTAAGTATCAAGAGCTGAAAATGTTTCTAGTCTTCACCAGGTTCTTAAATATTAATATCATAACTTAAATTGTGCTAAAACCCAATAGTCACCAAGGTCTTATGTGGAAAAACTTCAGCAAGTGTGACAATCTCCACAAATTGTGGTGTTCACGCAATTTGCCGCTCTGAAGCATGCGAGTGTATTTTAACACAACGCCAAAGGAGAAAGACATCAGCAATAACTTTAACAAAGCAATTGCTGCTTCCCCACCAATTTGGGAAGGGAAACACTACGGGCACACTAAATGTTATAGTACAACAATCAGAAAAGGACAACTAGTGTTTGTTGTTTTGAAGGTTGCCTCTTTAAAGCATAGCAGCAAGACTTGGGTTTGCAAAAAATTGCATATGAATGCAATCCTTGACCAGTGTTTTTGGCAAAAACATATTAGTAAAAACATCCAAAAATGTTGGAGGAGGAGTGACTATATGGTCTTGTTTTACTGCCACAAGACCTCTGCACCTTGCAGTCATCGGTGTGGAATCTGTTCAGTGTTTTTTGTTCACCTGAGGTTAAAAAACTGGAACCTATTAAAGATAATTTTTATAATAACCTTATAAACTTCAACTACAATCAAAAGATGGAGGATGATCTTTTAGCCATAACCTAAAATGTCTGACTTAGTGACAAGAGTCGATTATTTTGCTTATGATTAATTCTGAAAAACAAATTCAAAAAGTTAAAAGTAAAAACACTCACTTCCCAGATTCACCACTATAATGCTTTAGATAAGCAGTACAGGGTTAAACCTATCCAGCCATGCAAATTACATAAGTTCTCACCCTGAGTAGCTCCTCTGGGAGATCTCCTCCCTCATTGATCCCTCTGTTCATGGAGATGAAGCGCTCCACCGGGGGCTTGTCTCGGACGTTAGGATTGTGAAGGCTGGTGTTCAGCATAATAATGGCAAATGAGAGGACATAGCAAGTGTCTGTGGAGGAAATTGGACAGTTTCACACATTCGTCTTGCCTTTGGAAGGGGCTAACTCTTGATATAATGGATACTGAGTATTAGCAGATAAGACTACCAATGCACATGTTCATGCCAAAATTGTTTTGCAAATTAATCAATGCTGAAGGACCTTTTATCGCTGTTTCCAACGCATCACTATTAAAAGCCCTGTCCTCAGCCACATCAGTAGCAAAAATTACCAAACTAATTAAATATGCAAATTATCTGCTTAAATGATTGCCACATGGCAATTATGAAAAAATGGTTAATAAATGGTTTTGTTACAAAAAATTTTCTAACTTCTTGCAGCAGCTGGCTGAGCTGCAACGCCAACGAGCTTGTGAGTAAGCTGGAACAACAGAGATTCAGTTTTAGTTGTGTTAATTTTATTCCTGCCCTTCTAAATAATATTGGAACATGTACAACAGTTTAGTTAGAATATCCACTAACAGGAGGAAATTGGTTCTTGCTGCTACTTGTGTAAGTTATGTCCTTTTAACCACCACAAGGAGGCTTGCTACCCCAGCAGGCACTATTTTCATAAGCTCATGAATCATTATATAATGACCTTATATCACAATGCAATTTTTTTTTAACAATTTTTATTATATTACAGCACCGTAGTCAGAATTAAAAAGAACAAGCAAATGTGCCTCATCTACACAGCCCACTATATCAAAATAACCTGTTGTAAAACAAGAACAGGACTGATAGAATTGTGTTTGATTGTGATTTATAAATGTTTTTTAATAACAAATTAAAAGATTTATCCAATAAAAACTGAAGTATAATCAGCAAAAAGGCCCAGTTTTGTTGACCCACAGCATTCACAACTGTCGCTGCAGTCTTAGTTGCACAAACACACACATATCCATGTCCAAAACTCCTGCTCCTGGACCTCATCCATCCATACACTAACAGCCCCAGTCAACATCCTCTGCACTGTGATTTATAACGCTGTGCACTCCTACTCCAGATATGGCCGATAAGTTAGTCAGGGTGTGTCGCTGCATCAATACGGATGACCTGAGCTGCCACCTGAACACAGGAGGCAGCAGACAGGGCGCAATGAGACCAGACTGCACTAATGACCGCCACTGAGCAGAGGTCGATATCACTATAACTGCTGGGGACACAGATGCTGATCACACAGAGGTCAGAGAGGAAACTGCTTATAAAGCAACAAGTTAACATGTTGCTTTATAAGCAGCTTTCTCCCTGACCAGTATTAAAAAATTCATCCCTAATAAAGTGAATTTTAGATGGAGACAAAGAATAATCCTCTTTTCTGAGAGTGGACCCCTATATATTTGTGAAAAGTTGAAATATCAGCTCAGGCCACATTAACATTTATACTTTAGATCCAGGTCTAGCTGTCTATGGGGGAAAAAAAAGTCAAAATAATTTATTTGTGTGTGCAGAGGTATTTCTTGGTCAAGTTATCCAGTCAGACTAAATCATGAGAATGATACAGTGTGTGTGTGTGTGTACCTGTGGACTGGAAAACGCCAGGATTGCACTGGCAGTACCTGGAGGCGAACGCTTCCATCATGCGATCAATCTTTTGGGCCTCACCGGGAAGTCTGAAGCTCCACAGAAACTGCCTGCAACAGCATAAACACGAAACATGATGATCTATTCATATACAGTATTCTTGGTACAAAATTTATACTGCAACAAGCAAGAGTTGCTTGTTAATTCAAACTCCATTATATGTCTGATCTAAATCTTGACATCACGAAGGGTTAGAATCTCAACAAGAACAGTTTTATTTAGAGCATTTTATAAAGTGACAAATTAGTCTGAGCAGTTAATTTACAGAACAATATAAAAACATTTTGCCTGTAATAGGAAATTTTGGAACATGATGAATGGTAAAACATTGAAGAGATTTACTGAGCAGACCCACCTTTGTCACATTGTTTGTGTGAATATAGTGAATTGCACAAGTTTTCACATACTTTTTTATACAGTTTGTCACATTACAGCCACAAACGTCAGTGTGTTTTACTGAAATTTTGCGTAATGGACCAACATTAGGTAGTGCATAGTTTTGGTGTGAAAGGAAAACTTACACTTGGTTTCAAACATTTTTATAAATGAAAAAAAGTGTGGTGTGGAATTATGTTGAGCCTCTTTTCACTCAAATACCACAAAATAAGTACAACAACTTGACATCGAACACAATTCGTAAGAAGGAATATAAATATAGCTGTTCTGCGAAGGCCTCAAAGGTTTGTTAGAGATCAGTAGTGAACACACAGCTTCATGAAGACCAAGGAACACAGCAGACAGGTCAGGGATCAAGTTGTAGAGACATTTAAAGCAGAGTTAGGTTCTAAAACAATCTTTGAAGCTTTGGAAATCTCACAAAAAACTCTTCAATCCATCATCCAAACATTTAAAGAATATAGCACAACTGCAAGTCTACCAGCACATGGCCGTCCTCCTAAACTGACAGGCTGGGCAGGGAAGGGGTTATACAGAGACGCAGCCAAGAGGCCAGTGAGGCCACTCTCTAGAGGAGGTGCAGAGATCTACAACTAAGGTTAAAGAACCTGCTGAATCTGTTGACAGGAGAAGCATTGGTCATACCCACTTCAAATTTGCCTTAAATGGAAGAGAGGGAAGAAAAAAAAAAAACATTGTTCAAAGAAAGCCAAAAGAAGCCTAATTTACAGGTTGCTGCAAAGCATTTAGAAAACACAGTAAACATGTGGTAGATGGTCAGATAAGACCATGTGGCCTACAGGTAAAATGCTATGCATGATAAATAACAAACATCAACCAGCACCATCCCCATGGTAAAACATGGTGATGGCAGCATCATAGTGTGGGGATGCTTTTCTTCACCAGGGAAAGGGAAGTTATTCTGATCGATGTAGCGAAACATCCGGTGAGAAAACTGGTTAGAGGCTGCAAACAATTTGATAATCTAGATCTAAATCCAATTAAAATGTTTGTGACAAGATCTGAAAATTGTCCCCCCTGCTTTAGTCATTTTGGGAGGCAAAACTGTCTCAAAGTTGTTAGTGATATACCCCAAATGATTTGCAGCTGCAACTGAAGCAAAAGGTAAACAAATGTAAAGTCCAAGCAACAAAGCGATGGTGGCAACAGTGGTAGGGGTTGGTCCTGTAACGGGTGGGTTGCTAGTTCGAACCCCCACTCTGTCTGTCTCAAACGTTGGCAAGTGTCCTTGGGCAAGACCCTTCACCTGCCTTGCCTGCTGATGTTGGTCAGAGGGTGGGTCTGGTGGCACCGATTGTATGGCAGCCTCACTTCTGTCAGTCTGCCCCAGGGCAGCTGTGGCTACAATGTAGTCTACCACTGTCAGTGTGTAAATGGTGTACGAATGGGTGGATGACTGATTGTAGTGTAAAACACTTTGGGGTCTCTGAGGACTTGACAAAGCGCTATACTAATGCAGGACATTTACCATTATATACATTGTGTTAGTCTGTCACATTAAATCTCTTATATCAGATTTGAGGTCATCAGATGTCAAAGTGTAAAACAAAGGTGAAGGGGTGTGGTCTTTTTTCCAAGGCAATGTTGTCAGATGAGTAGAATAACATTTATCATAGGCATAAAATAAGAGTTTTTTCTTGTTTCAGCCAAATTCAGCAGCATTATTGGAAACAGTTTTTCTTCTATGGTCTTTAAATGTCAGGGAAAGTTCGATCTAGAGTTATAGGTTGACATTTGTGCATTGTAAAAGCTATATCTTTTTCATTTTGAAGTTTTTATGATTGATCTAAATTTGCTGGTAATTTCCTTGTAATTCATGTAATTGCTCTCCTTCTAACAGTATAATGTTTCTAATGCCACAAATTTATCAAAACAGTTAAAGGGGAGGCTTTGTACCATCATCCCATCAGCAGTATTCGGTCATACTGTAACCCACAAGTTGTGGTAAAAAAGATACCTCAGACTTTATCTAAGTACTGATGTCGTGATTAAAGTAATAAGGTCTGACAGTATCAACCTGCTGTACTGATCACTTCTACATATGAAGTAGGGATGCTACTTCATATGTCGATATCTGACGCATCATAAAATACCAAATTGAAATGTGGTCCAGTGCCTGTTATTCATTGCTTATCTCACCTTAAGGCTTGAACAAGGTTGAGGTCTGCAAATTCATGAAGCTCCACAAATGCCTGTAGGACCTTGATGTTAAAGTCATCCCTGTAAAAATAGGAACACATGTCACAAATTTATACTATTTGCTTTAAATCACAGGACAAAATGGGGAGAGCCACTTCACAGTGGTGCATTTTGGGATAGCTGTCTTATTGAGGCACTAAGGCATCTGTATTTTGACAGCTCTACCCCTCCCCCAACCTCTTGTAGATAAAAAGCACATGTCCACTCAGCTTTTTTTGTAGTTGCACTTTCTCCTGTCACAGCTCTGCTTCATAAATCCAGGCTACTGACTTCCATGGTATTTTGTGCTGGGTCATAGCACAGGCAAGCAGAGCTCACAGAAAGGCAACAGGAGGAAAATGGACGGTAAAAAGAAAGCAGGGGGAAAACTGGCGAGTTTACCGTTCCCCTAAGTAGTCCCCGATGACTGTTTTGTTGAGCCCTTCGCCTTTGTAGAGAAACTGTGCGATGTCCTCTGGGGTGTTCTGGAGAAGATCATTCTCCAGAAGAAACTGGATTCCCTGTTAAGATATCACTCTTCAGTCACAGACCACAGTCAGTTTTAAGGTCTATGATTAATTGTTTTTGGATAATTTACAGTAAATCAAATAAAGTTCAAAGTGTACTCTCATTTGAAATGTCTGACCTTTTTGGGATCCATGTTGAATTTTTTCCTTCCCATGGCAATCTGTTTGTTTCTTTGTGAGGTTTTGCTGCGAGTATAAAGGACAAACAAACCTATTAGACAAGAGGTACACGCTAGTGACCAGAATTAGATGATTTTCAGCTTGATCGGCCCTGACCAGTAACAAGTGAGTTGCTTAAAAAGGAACTCAGATTAAGAACAGTGATGTAGCAGGCTATCTAACGATACATTTTCCACACATTTTAACACAGAGCCTTAGAAAATAGTCTTTTTAAGCAAAACACATTGATACTGCTGTTTTGTTAATGTTAGCTGCGCAAGCAGCAACAATTTAAAATGTCATAGATAGTTTATAGCGGAGGTAGCACAGATATGTGAGGAGGTATTTAAAAAGGACCCCATTTTCTACGACATGTCAAAACATGTTTGTGGTTCATTCAGGGGGGAAAAATGAGAGACATCAAAACTTTCAAAAGATACCAGGAAGGTTGATCGGAGGAAAGCAAAGTTGTCCTGTGTTATTCTTTTTTGCTTTGAAGTTCTGTCTGCCATGGGACATAGAGGATTTGAAAATATTCAGAATTTTGGAAATCTAATAGTTAAGGTAATAGTCAACATGCACACAGAGACCGAGGTTTTGGTAGTGCTCTCTTTCTCTCACACACAGGGTCCAACGTCATCTCTGCTCCTAATACAAATAAATAAAAAAAATGCTCACGATAGGAAGACTGGGAAAATTTTGAAAGCTGGTCTTCTATCTTCCTACATTCTTTAAAAAAAAATCTGAATCAACTAAGATCTGCATCACACAGAAAAACAGACCATAGATCGGCCACAAAGTTCTGATCGGTGCATTCATCAAATGTCAGCCGGGTGTAAGTGTTGTGTCAGGCTGCTGGGTGTTGGTCTGTAGGTTAGTTCTGTGTTTTCTAGGTTTTAACACTCAGTCAAATACTGAGTTTACAGACACTTTAGACAGCCTAAAGATATGGTAAACACTGCAATGTGCAATTTTCTGAGAGCTTTAAGAATTTACTAGCGTAAAAAAGCAACAATGCATCTCATCCCATTAGCTCAACCCTCCCTGTTGCGGTTTGGGAAGAACATTTTTCCAATTTTAATGCTTTAATCCTTTAAAAAACACATCAAATGCACCCTCCAGGGAAATCAGCACCTTTTTGTTTCAGTGAATGCTCTCAGCGCTCCTCTATGCCCAAATTAACCCAAGCCCAGTTTTACCAGCTGCACCTGAGACACAAACAGCCTGACACATAGCCTCACTCCACCTCATCAGCCAATCACAGGAAAGCATCCCCATAAAAACTGTTTAACGCTTAGGAAAGGGCCTCTTTCACTACTAATCAAACAATGGGACATGAGAACACAAACCATAAAATGACAAGTGTGATGATGGTAGCAAAATTAACTGTATATGAAAAAAAAGAACAAAGAAAGTAGAACAAATTCAGAACTAAACTGTTGACAGTTTTGGAAAACAAAATCTGGTAAGCAGATCAAATAAAAACTGCTGCCTGTTTCACCTAATTTTAAGCTGAAAATCCTCGTGTCACAGGATTTGCTGGACAAATGAAAAATGCAAACCGTTCTTCAGGGATTCTGGAAAACACTGATGGCCTTCATAATTCTCTCACATTTTAATGAGGAAAATATCACCCAAAAAATGTTATAATCCCATTCACCATAATTAGCATAATCCCTACTTTCAAACTTAAATTAATTCACTTTGCTGTACACTACAGATGTACAGTAATTACAAAATAAAATTAGGATAACGTACTAAAACAAACCCAAACTCACCTCTCCCCAACACAGGTTAGCTGTTCAATCTCATTCATTACTTCTGCAATCTCAAATTTCAGCCGCTGCATTAAAAAAAAACTTTTTTTTAAAGAGTACTCAGACAGTATTTTCATATACATATGTACTTGATCCATGCTGAGTGCACTGATATATTTCACCCAAACCCTAAACTCAAAACTGTAGTCAAATGAAGGAAATTTTGCCACTCACTTTGATATCATCAAGAAGCTCTTTTTTCCTGCGTCGTATGTTTGAAAGATCATCTCTCTCTTCCAAAGACAGGTCCTTGGGCACTGGGAAAAAAAACAGTGGGGAAAAAAGAAACTGCATGTGAGTGAAAGAGAGGAGCTGGGTTATGTCAATGGATTAAATTAATTCATTTTCCGAATAGCCAGACAGAGTCATGGGGATTAAGCTCTGCAGTGCATATCTAATCAATGAATCCATCTAAAAAGACACTAAATATGACCTAAATCATTGTGCCAATGAATGGGGGTGCCATTCAATTTAAAATCAAGGATTAAAATTCAGCAAACAGGCTGGAAAGGAGGAAGCTCTGGAGCACCATGCTGTTTCTGCAAATTTTATCTAACCCAGCAGGTGGCTGCTCTGTTGAGGGGAACACATTTTGGCTTACAAGTCAACAACCTAGTAGTATAGTTGGATGAAGAAAAAGCTGTGTCTTGCATAAGTATTGACACCCTCTTGAACTTTCCTATCCCTGCTATAAAATAGAATCCCCACATTATGATGCTGCCATTTCCCATCTTCCACTGTGGGGGTGTTTTTGTTCAGTGTCAGGTGCACTGTTAGTTTTAAGCCACAAATAGCATTATGTTTTGCTCTGATAATCAGAGCATCTTCTTCATTTTTGCTGTGTTGCTTGCACGGCTTGTGGCAAACCTTAAACAGGACTTCTCATGGCTTTCTTCTTGCCAATCTTTCCTCAAAGGCCAGATTTGAGAATTTCATGACTGAATACTTTGGGCTGTAATATAATAAACTATTTTCTGAAATATTATAATTTGATTTGGAAAATGTTTTGATCCATAAAGTAGTAAACTTAATAGTGACAGGTGTTTAGAGTAAAAAAAGAAAAGTTGCATATCCTCATAGAAGTTTGAACGGGTAAACTGATACTATATCATTGCTTTGAAAACCTGAAACCTGATGGTCTTGGTTGATACTGCTGCTTCCCCTTCTACGAAAAAAATCACCTTGTGAGACAGGATATTTATCAGACGCCCAAGAGTTTCCGTAAAAACAAAAAGTGACTTGAAAGAATATTCAAATTTGGTCAGGCCGGGCAGAAAAAGTGAGTTCTACCAGGAAGGAGGAAATAACAACAATATTTTATAATGAATGGTAAATAAAAAGCGGCCATGATGTAACATAACTTTATCTGCTGATCATTAAAGCCCAGAGACAGTCATTTGAATGTCAGCATTCAGCTTTTTTTGAGAACTGGACCTATTTTATGCTAATAGTCGGACTATATAATATCTCTCTTTAAGGCCTTAAAGTTAAAAAGACAAAATCATATTGTGGAGGAGTAAACATACCTAATGAAATAATGACTACATCGGATCTATTCACTTCAGATGTCAAGAGAATTTGCAAGGATTTCACTTTTCCTGCCTGTTTAGCTACTTACATTTGATTAAAATGTTTTGCATATCCTCACATACAAATAAATTAGTTTGTGAAGCGAGTATTGGAGCTACAACTTCCTTCTGGTGGCTAAAGGAAATTACAACTTACGAGAAATGTTTCTCAAGCAGCAGTAAGACCATACTATTTACTTAAAAGTAAAGATGCTAACCAAAACAAATTTAAGCTGAAGCTCTGCTATACAGAATGGAAATCAGAAAAAATACCACAGATGAAACTTGCTAGTGTTAGCACTGCTGCACAGCTAGGTGCTACAGGAAGTTGGAAGTGTAATTGCTTCAAACTTTGACAATATATTTATGCTCCATCTATTGATTTTTCATCAAGTGGCAACCACTTAGGCAAAAAACATGTGACGTGTTCATTAGTTCTCAAAAGCCAAGTTGCTGATGACCTTGCTTTGACATTGGTGCAGCAATGAGGCCCATACAGCAAGTATTTACAGAAAGGCCAAATATGTGAATGGTTAAAGCAACATTGCTCTCATAAAAAAAAAAAAAAAAACTGCACATCATCTTAAGCAATTTTACTTTATTGTGGAAGAAAAAAATATGTTCTGTATAAATATGACAAACTTGTCAGCAAGGTTCTAATTATATGTACCACCAAACAGTTTCCACCACAACAGTGTCAATACTGCAAAGCTGTTTTTGTGTTCTCACATGTTTCAGTGTAACATTTTTTTTTTCATCTTATTTACTCTTGAGGGAAATAATCTATAAATGCTCTATATTATGTTTATCTGCTATCTCCAACTGTGTATACAATTCTGGTTTGGTTAAATGCGAGGACCCTAATATCATATGGAAATTATGACTAGGGGACTTTTGAAGGGTAAATTCCACCTTTAAAAATGTCTTCCAAAGTTTACTACTTGGTAAATCAAAGGATGGACTCTGCAAAGTATTGTAGGCCTACAAATGTGTGGTATGTGTCAATAAACTTCCCTCTTTGGAGATAAACAATCAATAAACAATAAACAATCTATTTTAACTATGCAAGGATTTAATCAAAGGTGCAATTTTGTTTAAAAGTCGACAGACTTTTATTTTACACTTTCTTATTGCTGTTTAAGCGATCTGTCTTTCAATCATGGAGTGTTAAAGCAAACTTAAAAATATATCTTAGGTAGAGCGGAGGCAAAATGCAGTGGGTTAGGCACACAGTTTCTTGAAAAATATTTATACCCTTTTCCACATTTTATCACATTATAAGCACAAATTTGAATGTTTTATTTGGATTTAATGTGACACAACAATACAAAGTAGTGCATGATTGTGACGCACCCTGTATTTAGCCTTACCGCCCGCCAAATAAACTCTCACCAGTTCTGCTGTCCCTGCTGAAGAACAGCTTCTCCACATCATGATGCCGCAACCACCAGATACCCCTTAGAAGATAGTGAAAGTGAATGACCAACCCAGAGTAGTGCATAAGTAAGAAATGTCCTGTATTTAGCAACATTCATTTTCCAAACCCTGTCTCTGCAGAAGAATAGTAGCCCCACAGCATGATACTGCCACCACCCTGTTTCATAAGTGCGTCGGTGTGTTAAGAGGGATGAGCAGTGTAAGTTTTCCACCACTCACAGTGTTTTGCACGCAGATCAACAAGTTCAGTTTTGGTCTTATTTATTTAGACAACTGTCTTCTATATGTTGGCTGTCTCCCCTGCAGGGCTTGCAGAGTATATTTGCAAGGCATTGTATTTACACTCAACTGGTGGACATCTGGCAAGGCTGGCTTCCTCAAATATTGGCTCACCGATAGTCAGCTGTCATCAACCCCTCTTTTAGGGTAATTAAAGCCAAAGAGAGCATCACATCATGCAACAGGCTTGCCTCACTGCATGTGCTCATATAGAGCATTAAGTGCAGATTACTTTTAGAGTGCATGCAGAATTTACATTTCACACACATTACATTAATTTTACTCCACACAGAAAGTCCCAGAGGCCACATACATATCCCTCATTTTGCCGTGCCACGTCAACCTCTCCCCCCTTAGAACCCTCGGAGGACCTCCCCTTCGCTCCTCTGCACATCAGAAAACAGCAATCAGTTTTAGAGCGAGCTAAGAGGAAGTAGGTCATTTTCACATGGAGCCAAACCAGATTGCGCTTCTCCTATGCCGTTTCCCACTATCACACACATGCACACACTCCCCTCCATCTCACTTTCTATGTCCGCCTCCACTCTGGTGCTTGAAGTGGGGGTGAGCACAGATTCAAATCCCCCAGATAAATCATTCCACTAAGCAGCTTTACAATCTAGGCATACACCCCCATGACTGTAAATAATAGTGGAAAAAAAGGACAGTTATTTCCATCCCTCTGTATCTATCTCTTTTTCACATCGTCCGACTCAATCCACCTACTGTGTCTTGCGCCATGAGAAAAAGCAACAGAAGTAGCATGGACTATTAGATTTACAGGTCCTTCTCAAAATATTAGCATATTGTGATAAAGTTCATTATTTTCCATAATGTAATGATAAAAATTTAACATTCATATATTTTAGATTCATTGCACACTAACTGAAATATTTCAGGTCTTTTATTGTCTTAATACGGATGATTTTGGCATACAGCTCATGAAAACCCAAAATTCCTATCTCACAAAATTAGCATATCATTAAAAGGGTCTCTAAACGAGCTATGAACCTAATCATCTGAATCAATGAGTTAACTCTAAACACCTGCAAAAGATTCCTGAGGCCTTTAAAACTCCCAGCCTGGTTCATCACTCAAAACCCCAATCATAGGTAAGACTGCCGACCTGACTGCTGTCCAGAAGGCCACTATTGACACCCTCAAGCAAGAGGGTAAGACACAGAAAGAAATTTCTGAACGAATAGGCTGTTCCCAGAGTGCTGTATCAAGGCACCTCAGTGGGAAGTCTGTGGGAAGGAAAAAGTGTGGCAGAAAACGCTGCACAACAAGAAGAGGTGACCGGACCCTGAGGAAGATTGTGGAGAAGGGCCGATCCCAGACCTTGGGGGACCTGCGGAAGCAGTGGACTGAGTCTGGAGTAGAAACATCCAGAGCCACCGTGCACAGGCATGTGCAGGAAATGGGCTACAGGTGCCGCATTCCCCAGGTCAAGCCACTTTTGAACCAGAAACAGCGGCAGAAGCGCCTGACCTGGGCTACAGAGAAGCAGCACTGGACTGTTGCTCAGTGGTCCAAAGTACTTTTTTCGGATGAAAGCAAATTCTGCCTGTCATTCGGAAATCAAGGTGCCAGAGTCTGGAGGAAGACTGGGGAGAAGTAAATGCCAGAAGTCCAGTGTCAAGTACCCACAGTCAGTGATGGTCTGGGGTGCCGTGTCAGCTGCTGGTGTTGGTCCACTGTGTTTTATCAAGGGCAGGGTCAATGCAGCTAGCTATCAGGAGATTTTGGAGCACTTCATGCTTCCATCTGCTGAAAAGCTTTATGGAGATGAAGATTTCATTTTTCAGCATGACCTGGCACCTGCTCACAGTGCCAAAACCACTGGTAAATGGTTTACTGACCATGGTATCACTGTGCTTAATTGGCCTACCAACTCTTCTGACCTGAACCCCATAGAGAATCTGTGGGATATTGTGAAGAGAACGTTGAGAGACTCAAGACCCAACACTCTGGATGAGCTAAAGGCAGCTATCGAAGCATCCTGGGCCTCCATAAGACCTCAGCAGTGCCACAGGCTGATTGCCTCCATGCCACGCCGCATTGAAGCAGTGATTTCTGCAAAAGGATTCCCGACCAAGTATTGAGTGCATAACTGTACATGATTATTTGAAGGTTGACGTTTTTTGTATTAAAAACACTTTTCTTTTATTGGTCGGATGAAATATGCTAATTTTGTGAGATAGGAATTTTGTGTTTTCATGAGCTGTATGCCAAAATCATCCGTATTAAGACAATAAAAGACCTGAAATATTTCAGTTAGTGTGCAATGAATCTAAAATATATGAATGTTAAATTTTCAACATGACATTATGGAAAATAATTAACTTTATCACAATATGCTAATATTTTGAGAAGGACCTGTATATGTTCGAAGGGTATGAAGCTTGTGTTATCAGATGCAAGTAGTTGGTCATGAGAACAGGAAACCTAGATGGATGGATATACTGTGGACTGTTAGGATTATGATTATTGATTAATTAATATTCATCAAGAATTATAATTAAAAATCATAATTTGAGAAAATCAATTTCTTAACCAAAAATCCTCATTTATGAATCGAAACCAGAGATGTCTTCTGGTGTTGTAATTGTGGCTCAACGCCTTTGATAATTACAACCGTTAAATACTCAGTAATAATTAATAACTATTACTAGATGTCACTGTTTAATCAACCGTTTCTGCCAAAACGTGGGGAACTTTAACCTTATTTTGACTGACAAATCACTCTTGCACAAAATAAACACAAACGACTTCTCTTTATCTACGTGAATATTTATTAAATCAACAGCCTGATCCACCTCACTATTCTGATTCAATAATCTTCACCTAATCAAACATGCAAAGTTCTACACAGAAGGGTAAAAAAATATCTAGCTAAACAGATAAAACAAAACAGCAGTGGGTGTGTATGGAATCAAACCAGCAGTTATGGCAAACAATGATAATGTGACACGGAGCGGAGTTTTGGGAGCGGCCCGCCAGAAAGTGTTGCTCAGTGGGACACAGGCGGTCATAAATCCCCAAGCAAAGTTGTAAACTCAGCCCACACAAAGGATCATAAACCTTTTTGGTGGCAAACCAGTAAAACATGAAGTTGAAGACAAAGAAAATGGTTGATTTTCACCATAAGGTTATTATAGCAGTCCAGTTTCACAGCGCACCTGCGCTCAGGTGTTCGCACAATAAAACACTCGGCGGCCTCCGAAATTCAACAGCAGTCAAGTTTAAAAAAAAAGGTTGCATGCACATACAATTCAGAACACATTAGACTATAAGTGGCGATTCTACATCGCACTAAAACCTCCTCTACCCTGCCCACGCTATTCCTAATAAAGAAATAAAAATAAAAGGTGGATTTTACTTGTCGTTGTCTCCTCTGAGCAGAGGGAGAGAGTGAAGAGTTCTACGCCTCCGCAGATACTCAGCAAAGCAGTCCGTTTTCTTCCTTGGTGGCCTCCGTGGCAGAAAGGTAGAAAAATTATGACGGACCGTCACTAGTCAACTGGTACAAAAACAAGGAGGAAGAATTTTGTCTCCTTGAAAACTCCGTGTTTTTTTTTGGCCACGTGTTAAACTCATGTCTTCGATCGGTAAAGTTGAAAACTTACAAGCCTTCTTACTCCTGTAAGCTTAATTTGCTTATTTTCTTGTTGGCCAACGAAGGAGAATGAATGAAATCCACTTGGGACCTCTTCTCCAGAATGCTGCTTCAGTTGCGTGGTAACTGCGTCTTGGTCCCAAACTGAAAGCAATGGTGGGCAGTCTCATAGTCCGTTATATGGTTCACTGTGGCATCGGAACTGGGACGCCCCCATCTTATCAGCCGCAGTGCCCACTGGGATTTGTAGTAGCAGACTATACTGGGACACAAAATGGCCAATGACGCCGGAAGGCCTGGTGGTGTCCAGCAACGTGCAAATGGTCCAATATTCAGCAGACAAGTGGTCCAACAGGACTTTCTTTTTAAAACTCACCAATGCTCAAACTACTGAGAACTTAGGAAAGACAAAGGAGCGCAGTAAAGCAAAGTTATTTCAACAATCTGTATAAAAGATTCAAAGAGAAAAGCAACTTTTGCATTAGGTTATCCGTACGGTAAATGCAAAGAGGGCCAAGAGTTAACAGCTTACAAAATACAAGCCTTATAAGCAATGAAAGATGACTCCCTGTTAATATGTAAAGATGTCAAATGAGGTCTTTAAATAGCTTGACTGCATCTCATTTTGCATTGAAAGCCGTGACAGGCTTTATGGGTGTCCACTTTTCAGTTTCTATTGACAAAATAAAAGACCTGCAATTATACTGTTACACATAGACTACTATGTACATTTTAAAGTGATCTGCCAGATTATATGATGGACTGGGGTAAACACAGATATCCCTCTCCTCAGCATCACTCTCCAGCTTATTCTGGGGGATATCAGGGCATTTCCAGGCTAGAAGGAATATAAGGTTCCTCCACTGGATCCTGCATCTGCCCCCGGGATGTGCCCAGAAAACTTTTAATAGAAGGTGTCATGGAGGTATCCTGATCAGATGCCCAAACTATTTCAACTGAAAACCTTATGGTGCAGAGGAGCAGCAGCTCTACTTTGGGCACCCTAGATGACAGAGTATCTCACCCTATATCTAAGGCAGCCACCCTTCGCATTTCAGCAGCTTGTATTTGGAATTTCACTCTTTCATTCATGATCCACATCTAATGACCATATTGGTGTCACATATCCACAGCAAGAAGACCTTCAAGAAAAAATAAATCCATATTAGGTCATATTAGGTATACACACACTTCTAATTTAACCCCATACACATCGACATACATTTTCAAGGTCTGACTGCTCAGCCGTTTCATACTGTGGCATAGAGAGCTGCTGTTCCAGTACAATCAATACAGCATCATAATATTTCAAACATACAGCGGCCCCTTTTTCCCTTTCATGGTGTACGTGGTGCAAGTCTAAATGCATATATGACTGCCAGGAAAAAAAATTTTTTTTTTTTTTAAAAACAAGCAAAAAGTTTTTGTTTTTTTCTGGCTGCACTGTAAACCAACACAGTTTTTATTTTTGGACAGTTAGACAGGTCAATGCGACAGATACCAAAATCAACTGGAACCAAAATTGTAAAATGCAATTAACTTGTTCACAGTTCCCCCTTTGTTTCAGTCATCATTATCAGCACTTGTGACAGTTTGCAAATAATCAGTTAATCACTGATAACATTATTAGCTAGTCACTAATGACATCTTATGACTCAATTTAAACCGGAACATATGACCTGACCCGCTCTAAATTTTAACAGAGGTTGTAAAACGGAAGAGAGATCACATGCTAATTTTCCACGGGAAAGATAAAAGAGGCTGCGTTCCGGTCAGCTCTTTATGCACTCCTACACATCTATATTCTCAAAGAGATTCTTTGTTGGAGTTTTATCTGTCTTAGTTATAAGCAAAACTACCCAGGGCAAATGACTGTTCTGTACATTCAGTTAGGCCAATTTTGCAGGGGGGATGTCAATGTAAATTAGATTAGAGATGGACAGAAAAATTGGCTGATAACCGGAACCAGCAGATTTTCAGCTTGATTGGCTATTTTATCCTCAAAAATCTAATTTTTGTCTGACCAGTGAACGCACTTTACTAAGCACTACCAGGTTGAACTGACAGCAACACTTGCCTGGGGTGACACTGTTACAGAATGAAGAAGATTTATATTTTCAGTATCGGTGAAGTATTGAAAATTAAGCGAGCAAACTAATTTAAAAGTCTATTTAAAAAAATGTTTGGACATTTCTACGGTTCATTTAGGCTGTAAAAAGGCGAGAGAGAGAAAGACTTTCATCCGAAACTAGGAAGGCTGAACAGAGTACAGCAAGGTTCCTCTGTTTTATTCTTTTGAGCGTTAACATGCAGTTGTGGAACATATTGGATTTGAAAATCTTATGGCTAAGGTAAAAGCCTAAATTCTCAATGGAATACATAAAGAAAGTGCTATTTTTGTAATGCTAACTGTGCTAATTGCTAATGTATGATGCTAAAGACAATTTGTCAACTCCACAATTACCTTCTCTTGTAAACTGTTTTATTGCTACTGCTCTCTCACTCACACAGCGGCATTACGTTTGTAGCTTCCACTCCTAGATAATTAATTAAGTAATTAATGACCACTCACAGCAGAAATATTATAGAAAATAAGCCTCTCTGTTCAGTCTTGATCATCATGATGACGTAGGACAACAGTAATGAAAGCCAAAGAAACAATTCTTGATTTTTGCCAACCTTTCAATACAACAACGGAAGGGATTCATGCAGATATTTGGGCTTTTCCCCCATCGATGTAATCATCAAGCACTTCCAATTCCATTTAGATAAAGTTTTCCACCCTTTTAACCATACTCTAAAACATGATATTACAATTCCACTAGTTTTAGCAGCTTGTTTCAAACAACTGCAGCAGCATGCAGTAATGTTTGGTAAGTGTGCACTAACTGTTTTCTCCCCCTCTGTGTTACACCTACTCACAGCTCACAACACTCAACACTGCATAGAACGTACTTATACACACATGAGCTGACAGCCTTTTTGCAAACTCCTGCCTCCTGACAGATGACAGTAGTGGTATGAAAATAGCCATCATTCCTCCAACTACAGTTGCACAGTCTGGTCCAACCGGTTACCTGTGCTCACTTTGTACCTATCGTCTCCATTGTTAAATCCTTACAATTGGGTTATTTTGCTTTTAACGGTCTAATTTTAGTCTACTGTATGTTCTAAAAGTAATAAATCCACAGCTGCTTCTTCAGCTCTAACAAGTATATTTCATTGTTTGCCAAAGAAAGACCTTGCATACTTAAAAATTTTACGCGAAGAAACAAGTGCAGTCATGTATATTATAGTTGGCAATACAAGGGGATAAACACACAGCATACCTCTGCCCCTGTTTTGTCTTCCCTTTACCTTTGCTTTTAGCTGACCACCCCAACGTTTTTAGATGTGTCACAAAACCAAGACAAGTGTACCAAATAGCTTGGATTTCTTTCCACTGAAACCACCATTTGGGATCAGCTTCAACCTTAATCATCTTAAGATACAGAATAAAATAAGAATAAAGGGAAACAAGTATCCTCAGTGTCAGACACAGGTCAATAAATTTGCTAGTATTATTTTCTAATAAAAACCCAAACTAGAGGTGTCTGGTCAGGAGCTGAAACTCCAGGCCTGGGTCTCCAGAAATCCTTGTAAACCAGTTCACTTCAGATGAAACTCAAGTCCAATAACCTGCTCTCTCTTGCCTGGTCTTCCTAAACACCTTTTTTGTGAAGACTGAAATGATCTAGAAGGAAACCCTTGAGTAGACACATGTGTGCCCTGGGAACTCCTCGTTAAACTCCTGGAGGAACTACAACAAGAATGCTGTGAACTGAGAAATATATATTGCACTGCAACCTCAGATAAATTAATGAAGCTGGGTTTTTATACTATATTCTTACAAGAAGATGTTTAAGCACCTCTGAAAGAATGACATTTGAATTAAAGACTTCTAACATCTAATACAGAACATGTGAGCTGATAAGACCAGGAAGGTTACTCTATTTGGCTTGATTTTTTATTAGATTTATTTAAAATCAGGTCCAACTATAATCTTGTTTTGAAACAGAAATTAATAAATTTTTCCAAAGTTGAAACTGTCGTTTGTTGATAGCCAATCTTAGAGGACACATGAACAACATTTTTTTCATGAAAATTAGATTACAAAGAGGGCACATCAAACACAATGTGGATTTTTTGATTCTTCAAAGACATATAGACTTCATAACACAATCCCCTTGAAGCAGCACAAAACCCACTAGTTTAAGTCACTTATTTATGAACATGTCTCAGATATGCCATGCTCTACTCTAAAGCTTCCTTTCTCCTTTGAATGAGAGAATCCTCCAGTGAGTGGTTTGTTTTCTGGGTCATTACGCCCAGGGATTATACAGTTGTTTTACTAATCACCAACTGCAACAGCAGAGGCATTTTCAGATGATCTCTGCTGTAGCTTCGCTTTTCTTTCTGCATCTTTTATTGCACTTGTGCTCTCTGCAATCTTTCACCCTGTCTAGACAAGAACTTTCCTAATTGACCGTGGATTTGACAGTTACACAACAACACCTGCTCCCAATTCAAGAAGCATGCCTGTGGTATGGCCAAACTAAGCCCTGAAGAATTTTCTGTTAGGTTTAGAGTTAGATGTGTTGAGATGAGATTAAAGGTCTTCTCATTAAAAATCATCACTTCCCACACAGTGCTACTGTTGCCTAAACATTCTTAAAGTTATTTTTCCTCCAGCACTGTTTTCTGAATTATGATCGTAGGCATCACCACAGGAGTTTGCTGCAGCAAATATTACAGCCAACACTGCTACAAGAACTTGTCACAAACCAAACAATGCAGTGCCACCTATTTCCTGAACCACCAACTGTCTAATTGGCCCAGGTTTAGCACAGTTAACTATCCCCAAAAGGAATCTTTGGATGCCAGAAAGATAATCCAGTTTTGGGAAGGTGTATACTATAGCCTACTAGTACAATGTTGAGCTAATAAAGACATTTTTCTTCACAATTGTGTACTACCACACCTACAAAATACATACTGTAAAAGATCCTCACAATATTTAGGATTTAAGGAATAAGTCACACAAGCACACAGCATGGAGCCCTGGTGAATATCAACAACAGGCATGTGTACTACTGGAAAAACAGGTTGCAAATTGTTGACACTGGTACTGAGCCTAGAATCTAAAAAAAACTCCCCAACACAAGGAGACTTGAGAGGAAGAAAAAGTAAAGAGATTCTGCTGCAAAGTAGGAATCGTCCATTTTCATCTTTTCAAGAGAGTAGGAGGAAGAAAAGGGAGCAGAGATTTAAAAAAAAAAAGAGTAACAAAAAACAGTTCAAAGCTCTAAGCCAGGACTTTCATTGGACAAAATATGTGGGTGGATCACATCACTTTGTCCCCGGTTCAGGAAAAAAATAACTTTTTCCAGATTCTGGGAAGACTTTACCTTACCTCCTTACTGTTTTATTCTCATTTAGGTACTGGTTTTCATAACATCATTTACAATTTAGCACAGAAAAGTGAGAAAACCAATTCAAGCAGGGTCAAACAGACATACACACACACAAGCTTAAACCTACACCTTATAATCTTCATTTTATAGTGCTAAATTGTCTTTACAGCTGTGCTTTGGTAGGGGAGTGGATTTCATTGTTGGATTATGTTTACTTGCATTATCTTTGTTTTATTACATACAGAGGTGAAGAATAAGGCGAAGCAAAGCCTAAGATTAATCACCAGAGACTATCTAATGGTCTGATTATATAGTATAAATATATATTTGCATAACCTGTATGAAATAAAAATCTGTAGTTCTTCCTAAATACTGTCTTTTATAAGAATGTATATAAAGCTATGACTTAGAATCATGGCAATCTCTTAGTGTCTGTGGATCCTCTTCCATAACAAACTACATTTAAAAGGATCGGATCCTGGTCCAGACCTGAAGGATTCATTTATTTATATGCTGCATCCCATTTGTACTCTGAAGTTGGAGTTTCAACATTCAGAGTTGGACAAACCAACCAGGATGCCCTCTGAAGTCAGATTTTGTCTTGAAAAGTCAGAGGTCCGTAACTAACCTGACCTCAAAATTCAACTATCATCACACATTTAAATGTGACAATCGTTGCAGAAATAACAAGGTTATGTGCAAATTGATGGCTTAAATCACATTAGGGCAGTCACATAGATTGCACTGTACAGCCTATTTTAAAGTACATGTTGTCAAGTTTACACACAAATAAGTTTACACTATACTATAGTCTGTATCACAAGCAGTAATGAACCAGGTCCTTGACCACAACAATGAGCAACAATCATCAGTTTTTCCTACTTGCAAATGAAAGAACTACAATATTGTTCATTTTGAGAGATGAATTTAGACTTGCAATGTAAATGAAAGGCAACATAAGCACATGGGGCATGTATCTGTTGAGCTGAAAAATTATAAAAGGGTTCATGTAAAATTAAAGACACAGTACTAAAACTTTTCATCAACTTGTAAAATGACAGAGCAGACAGGATGGGGCTAGCTGGAATACAGGACTGCAAGCATTCACTTCCTCTAGAAATGCAATTTGGGGAAAATGGTATCGACATAGGGCTGCACGGTGGCGCAGTTGGTAGCACTGTTGCCTTGCAGCAAGAAGGTCCTGGGTTCAATTCCTGGCCAGGGGTCTTTCTACATGGAGTTTGCATGTTCTCCCTGTGCATGTGTGGGTTTTCACCAGGTACTCTGGCTTCCTCCCACAGTCCAAAGACATGTCTGTTAGGTTAATTGGTCACTCTAAATTGCCCTTAGGTGTATGTATGTGTGTTGCCCTGTGATGGACTGGTGACCTGTCCAGGGTGTACCCTGCCTCTTGCCCATAGACTGCTGGAGATAGGCACCAGCTCCCCCATGACCCACTATGGAATAAGTGGTAGAAAATGACTGACTGGTATTGACATATTTGTCTAAATATCTACTGTTCCCATCTAACCAAAAGCCAGCGCATTTATTTCCCTTTTCTGTTGAATTCAGGCACATATACCACCTCCTGATAGCTTGCAGGCATGAAAACAACCACATCTCCAAGGATTTCTATGCTGAAGTTTTCAGTAACCCTTATGGATTACTCCCCTTTGGGATTCACAATCATTAGTAGGTTAGGTACCACTGAAGGCAATCTATCAGGAGACATAATGACGAAACAGTTGCATCATATATATAAAATAGAAGTAAGCTTTTTTCAAACATTTGTGGCACCCATAGTTACTGATGTTGATGTAAATCCAGCATGACAGAGGTCAACAAAGCAATTAAATGCATGTGTGAAGAAACTTGTGTCCAGGAGCTACAGTAAATGACTCACTCTGGAGATAACTGTCAAGGAGATTTTATGGTGGCACACATGTGTGTGTGTGTTTCAGGGGTCATGACCCACAGAAAACTACAGCAGATTATCAGTCATGTCAAATCTTCATCTCTCTGAGCTCTGACACTGATGTATGTATGTGCTGTGACTGCAAGAACGTGGCCAGGCAGAAAACATTTATGTATTCATAAGAGCAAATAGAGGGTAAGGGTTCCTCAAGAGGGGTCATGATTTTAGCTGCCACTGTCCTGCTGGAAACACATGTTTATCAGTACCCTTCTGGTTTCTTGAGCTCCTCACCTTCAAGGCTATTAATTTAATATTTCACAGTCTTTAGAGCAACAACAATAACCAACTTTCTTTGAAAACAATACAAGTATCTAGAGGGTTAGGGAAAAGGAAAAAAAAAGTCTTTAAAAGGTGTCATAAATCATTTGAAAAACAGAAAACAAAAGGGAGGTATTGTGCTTTTTCCACTCTTTTTTTTGTGAGCATGTACAGCAACCTCAGCACCTAATTGCATTAGAGGTGTAAAAAAAAAACACTGAAAAAAATCAAAAATTTCCAATCTTTAATCTGGGCACATTGAGACATTTAGAAATGTAATTTTATGTTAAGCAATAATTTATTACAAAATCATTGGAGCCACACATATTGGGAACTCACAAAATACATTTGATAGGGGTATCTTTTTAAATGCTTTATTTTTTCAGTTAATCGGATTGTCTAAGAAATATTAATCCATGACTTCCGGTTTCTTTGGAAATAAAAATAATGCAACACAAAGTCTATTTGTCATAGCCAATCTTCAAAATGGCAAATACAAAAGAACGTACGACTTAAAAAAAAGGACGTTTTGTGTTGTTCTTCATAGGTCAGAAAACTGCTAAAAGAAAAAAGTTACTTGAAAACATTTGCTTATACAGCAATAATTTAAAAAAATCCAGATAACTGGAACTGTGGTAAACAACTCTGTAATAGATTAAAGTTTAGTCTACTTAGCTCTCGCCAAATCATTAATGCCCCTTTTCGACACGGCTCCACTCCACTCCAAAAAGGTTGGTACAAAAAGAGTAATGCAAACGCTTGCAAAGAATGGAGCCGGGCTAAATGGAGCCAATTGAAAAGGGGCATATCAAAGGGGCCAGATTATCTTTAAAAGGCCATGAAGTGCATGGCTTGATTTTCCATTGAAATACCAGGACATTTGAAATACAATTCTGGTGGACTCTGCCAGTAAACTGAAGTGAACTTCCTCCATGACCAAGTCAGTCTGAAGACCTAAATCCTGTAGAAAGCCTGTGAGGTGAGCTAAAATGAAGAAAGCATAAGATAGGACCTGGGACCCTGGATGATGTAGAGTGGTTATACAAAAAAAAAAAAATCCCTTTTTCTGCTTGACCCAACCTTGTGAATCGTTATACAAATAAAATAAGTGTCATCTAACGGCAAAAGGTGGTTGTAAAACTCCTTATAGATCAAAACGTGTAAAATCCCAGAATTTAAAGTAGGTGTCTATTCTTTAAGCCATGACTATATGTATCCATGTGCAAGTATGTAAAAATCACAACAAGCGCAAGAGTCCCCGACCCATTTGTCTCCAACTAATCCTCTCAGGGAGAACATGCCCCCACAAAGTAAATACATGTAAGCCCTGACAGCCATGCATATACATTTAGTTTTACGTACGAACTTATATAAATAATAAGGGAAGAACGGGACATGCATAGCCGAGATGAGTTTTGTACTACTAACCTACTTTAGGGATCTGACTGCAGCTGTCAGTCGCACTTTTAAACTATTCTACTGCTGCACTTCTTCATCTCCATCTACCAAGCATATATAAACATAACACTGCAAACACACACAGGTAAAAATACACAGAAACAGGTTGCTCAAGAGTCTGTGCTCCTCAGAAACAGAGCACTGCTGCCTTCCATAATAGTACAGTCATTGATGACTGTAACAACGTCAAATCTTTTCAGTGCAGCAGCAATGCAATTATACCCACTATGAAAGCATTAAGAGTTTAGGATCTTACAGCTAACAAGACTTGGCAGGAAATTAAACTTGGACCACTGCAATAAAGCTTTTCTGATTCTGATTCTGCACAGATTAGGGGAGTTCTGCTATAGTTTACTGACACATTAACCATGTTACTAATTCACTAAGTGTTACTAATGTGATCTAGAAAGCTAGACTAGCTGATTGGTCTATCAGGCCTTGGAAGTGGGTGGGCGAGTAGGCTGTGAGAGGCTAGAGGGTGGCCAGGGCCTTTCCAAATACGTAAACTGGATGTCCAAGAGTTGAATAGATAAATAGAAAATTAAACTGGAATTTGAAACTTTGTTTTAGTAAAACTATGATGAAGGATCTGTCTGTATGTGTTCTGCAGACTGTGTTTTCATAAGAAGGGGTCTGAGTTCCCATTAAAGCTCTAAATTCATACGTCTATCTGTAGCATAAGAGTAACTGAATAAAAGTTACTTGTTATAAAACTATAATATAGTATAAGTATGTGGTCCCTTTTATTCAGACCAAAATTGCACTGCACTCCTCCTATTTGTGATTTAAATGCAGTGGAGAGTATACGTCCAGTGCGATGGTATACGTCTGTTTCAATTGGGCTTTTGGAGAGAATCTAACCAGTTCGGTGGGTCTCATCCAGTCTGATAGAGCCCATCACGTGTACATCATATGCTTATGGAGAAGTTTCCCTGTGTGCCTGGCTGCTTTTTAAAGCCCTCCCACATTGTGTTTGAAAACCCTGTTTTTTCATATTTTGTCACATTATAACCACAAACTTCAGCTTTTTTTGAGGAAATGTAATAAAACCAACACAAAACAGCATATAAGTGTAAAGTGGAAGGAAATTGATCTAGGTTTTTGTTGTTGTTTTTACAAATATAAATCTGAAAATGTTACAATGATCTCTCTAAATAACCAACTGACTTCAGAAGCCACCTAATTAGTAAATGACAGTTGGTACTGCCCCACAACCTGAACACACGATCCTCACAGTAAAACACAGAGGTGGCAGAATCATGCTGTTGAGATGCTTTCCTTCAGGGGGACAGGGAAGCTGATCTCAATTGATGGGAAGATGGATGCAGCTAAACCTGACAGAGTACAAGTCTTCAACCCCAGTCTTCGAGAGTCACTGTCCTGCAGGTTTCAGATGTATCCCTGCTCCAACAACTTTTGCACACTCCTGTAAATGTATGTATAGAGGCAGAGTATCAGTCAATTTATTATCAGCTTTGATTTTTTTGTCTCCACCAGCATCCAAATCAAGCCCCCAAAATCCAGTCATCAGTGAAGGTCAGGGTCTACTATTGGCATCCTAATAATCTGTTGCATTTGTGCAAAGTCTCAGAGGGATACACCATTTTCCTGTAGGTTAAACAATATTTGTGCTCTTACATAACTGTCCCAGCACTCCCTTTCCTGCTAGCTCTGCTACTTGTCCAAATTTTATTTCTGCGTATGACTTTTGGGAGTTTTGTGCAAGCACTGCTTCCTCTTTGCAAAAGAAAATTAACCCTGTTTGCATGCCGTCAATGAGCCCCTTGATATTCTTGAAGTTACAAAGAATCCAGTGTGTGACTGTGTTGGGCTGTGGGTCAGCTCTGGCTGATGAAGAGGAAACTCAAACTTACTTGAAAACCCTTGCGCTGTTTTTTTCCCCCTCCACTTCTTCACATAAATATTAAGTCTAGCCATCAGTCACCTAATAGAAGTGACTTAAAGTTGTTTACAAAGCAGAACCTGGCTCCAAAATTTACATTGGCTTCCTTTTGAACCAAAGACAAATGCACAGAAGCAGGCATACCCAGAAATTTGATTACCATATGGGTCAATCAGTTGTAAAAGCCTGCAGAATCCCATATGAATCATCTATTTAACCTCATGGGCAATTATCATGTGCAATCAGATATCTTTTTGAAAGCAAAGCTTAACAACGGGCCCTTTGTGTTAACTGGCCTTTTGGTTAGAGATGAAACGCACGCACTTCCGCTGAGCTTCCAGCCAAAGCCAGACATCTTTAACATCTCCTCACCAAATGTCAAGGCAGCGACAGAGCCATGTTGAGTCTGACTGCTGGTGTACAGCTACCAGCATGAAAGAAGAGCGATAACTATTAAAACAGAGGACAAGACAAACTGTTTACCAGAGGTGAGTCATGCTGGTAAGAAAATGCAACCATCCCGCAGGAACCTCTAAAGATGTTGGTTTCACATTGCACAGGTCTAAGGATAGATTTTGGGGGTGAAACAAGCAGAAGAGTTAAAGAATAAAAGAAAACACATTTTTCTCTAGTAATATGAATCTACCCACCAAGATATTGGGAAACCTTATTTTGGATTTACTTTTGTTGGAAGTCTAGCATTTTATTAAAAAATCCACCTTCTTTTGGGTGGCGTTTATTCAGGTTTTGGCCATAAGAAGTCATATTACCTAACCGTCAAAAATAGGCATGGCACAGTCACAGTGAGGTAGCCTACAGAAAAAAAAAATTTAATGGTATAACACAGGAACTTAAAACCAAAAATATATAACATTATCTGACTAATAGTATAAAAAAACATATTTCAAAATATTTATTCCAGTGCCTTTTCTGGCATCTCATTAAATCTGATAAACAACTCTAAACAGCTCAAATGGGACAATGGGAAGTTTTAGAAGCTTTGAAACTAAAACCTTTTAAAACCTTGGTATGCCTTGATACCAGAAATTAGCCCAGGGCCAAGTCCCAAATACATTTTCTTTGCAGTTTTGACAGTGTTAAAAGTAAGAGTTTGTATATTATTTGTTTTAACCATACAAAATGTGTAAATAGAAGAAGCAAGAATAATTTTAGAGGGTTAAAGAGCAAATGCATTCGTTTTAAGAAAAAAATAAGTAATTTTGTGATTATCATGATGCCTTCTTAAGTAATCAAGGAGACTAAAGCTTTTGGTGCCTTGTAATGCTCCTCAGTAATTGTTTCATGCTTGTTAAAATCGTGAAGGTCAAATTTGAACCATATTCAGAATTCAACCTAGTGTCTTAACTAGAAAAACTTTTATAAACACGTGCAGCTGACTGTAGTGAGTGAAAGGGACTAAAACTTTGGTTTAGTTAGGCCCCCTCGTGTTTTGTGCATTACTTCAATGAAACCCACGTCTGAACTACATGCTCCACTGTTGCTCCCTGACATCCTGCAGGTCTCTCATGTTTTTTCACAGGCAGCACACAGACTCTGTCTGCATGCCTCCTTCTATCAGCTTCCTGAATGACGCAGTTCTCTAGATTCCTTTTGATGCAGTGAACCAGGTGAAACCCTCCTAAAGAGTTCAAGCGTGGAAAAGAAAAGAAAAAGTATCATTTGCTTCTTTTATTGCTTCAGGATGTCCCTCTGTTTACTACTTTACAAAATGATTTTATTTTCCTTAAGCAAGAAGCTGTTGGCCTGCTTGCAAATGAATAACTAAGATCTTAATGCCAAGCTAATAGCAGTGCGAGTTAGCCTGTAATGTGCCATAAAACCCCACAAACCACGCTAAAGCACACAAAAAGCTCCAAACTTTAAATGGCTTATTTCCCAGGATGTACACATAGCGATCTGTAGCCAGAATCAGAGTAGGGAAATAAGAGTTTAGCATAAAAACCAAGAGTATTGTTTGTAATTTGCTTCCACAGCTCAAGTGGTAATTAAAAGTGGACACAGAAGGGGCCGGAGCAGAGTAGGTGTGTGCATTGAAGGACAATCACAGTTGATCAAGCAGAACAAAAATGCATTACAGGATGTTACATTTTGCCTGCTCTGTCTGACAGGCTTTACTTTAACAAAACTTTGTTGACTTTTGTTTGTCCGCGGAACATTCAAGTAGACCTATGGAAGAAGCCATTGTGTTGCTGAAGGTTACGCATTCAAACCAGATACTTAAGAGCTTGTTTCTAGAAAACTTGATCAGTTTCACTTATTCTACCAAGACCAAAAACCATACAGTTGGGTTGCATGAGATACATCAAAAAAACACAATACACAGATATGTTAACTCCAACCCCTCACCAACTCAAGCCCCTGTTTCATATCCATTTGTTACAATTTTAACCTATTTCCATTTCTGCTAACAAACCAGTTCATACACACCTACTTAACTGTTGCACATTAGCACTACCAAGTTGCACTGACAACAACCCTCTCACAGTTGGCTGATTTTTGCATCAGTAAGACGTTGAATTATAAGTCACAGCTGGTGCACAAGGTGTAAGAAGCTATTTAAAAAGGAAGCTGTTTTTTTCTGCTTCATGCCAAGACAAGTCCACACTCATTCAGGCTGCAAGGGAGAGTGAGATTTAAAGCAGATAACAGGAAGGCTGAATAGAGTACTGCTATGTTGCTCTGTTTTACCTTTCTGATCTTGTAATCTCCATCTGTTAGGGAACAGGTTTTTAGAAACGTCTGCAGTCTTTTGGAAATCTCAGAGTTAAGGGAAGGATCTAAGTTTGATGACTTCTCACTGAAGGCATCAAAACAATGAATGAACACACATGGAATTATGTAGTAAACAAAAAGTGTGAAATAACTCTAAACATTTTTCTATACTAGATTCTTCAAAATAGCCACCCTTTGCTTTGATGACTGCTTTGCTCTCTTGGTATTCTTTCCATGAGCTGCATGAGGTGGTCACCTGAAATGGTTTTCCAAAGAGTCTTGAAAGAACTTCCCGGAGGTTCACTGAGAGACGGCTAAAGGTTAATATTTCAGTCATCACAGCAAAGGGTGCTACTTTAAGGAATCTAAAATATAAAACATATTTAAAGTTTTTGGGTTTTTCGGGGTTTTTTTACGATTTTTTGTTTGCTACATGATTCCTTATATGTTCATTCAGTTTTGTTGCCTTTGGTGAGAATCTACAATGTTAATAGAAAAATAAAAATATAGAGACCAATTTAGTAAATCTTTTGACTTTTAGTGTATATTGCAGCTGATTTCCATTGATTGTGGTTCTGATCTGCATGTGAGTCAAGTTATTCTTATTAAATATGGCCTGCTTAAACTCAAATAACTCTGAGTGACCTGATGATAGACCGTAAGTAAATTATAGGAAATTACTTTAAATGATCAGTTGACAAAACACATATGAAATGTCCTCTAATATCCTGTGGAAAATATGTAAGAAATAACCAAAACTGAAATGTTTGAAATGTCAAAATATTGAAATGACCAATACTCGCATGATGGATAACAGAAAAGGAAAGAAACACAGGGAGAGCATTTATTTTGTCATCAATGGAAGGAGACAAAAGTAGACTTACAAATGTTTTAGGTAAGACTCTTCCTTACGGACACTTGGACAGGTGGACAGATGAAGGTGGGAAACAAATCACAAACACCATCTTTATTGGATGAGCTACTCTACTTTTTCTTAACATAAAGGAAAGAGTAAAATAAGCTAAAATGGAGATTAAACCAACAGGAATGCAATTGGATTTGGAAACTGTCAAAAACACTGGAACTGGGAATTATTGGAGTCCTAAAGCTTAATGGCAGTATATTCTAGATAAATGGAACACCCTAAAGATATAGCTCTGTTACTTGCATGACTAAAAACATACGATACTGGTTTCACAAATCATTTTCCAAGATAATATTTCAGGCTAAAGTTAAAATCATGAAGGGAAAAACTGAAATAGAAATGAATCCCTGTTGAAGGCCTGACCTGGTTTGAGAGATGGTCTTGGATGGCCACTTGCTGTTCACTAAGTTAATTACAATAGAGCAGAGGGACTTTTACTGACAGAAACACTGCAGAATTGGTTCAATTCAATTCAATTCAATTCAAAGATACTTTATTTATCCCCGAGGGGAAATTAGAATTCCAGTACAACCCATCCAAACATACATCATGACACAAGACAAGGGGGGACGGGTCACCGAGGCTTTGCTGCCCACTCACAGGCGCTGCCCTTGCTAGATGAGAAAAGAGGCCACATTAGGCAAGTAGAGGGAAAAAAAATCATATTTCACACTTTATCCTTAGCAGGATACAGTTTAAGATTGCAAAAAAACCTCAGCACAAAGAAGCAACAAATTTACAAAACAACATCATGCTGGGAACGGTGAAGGTGGTGTGAGGGGGTGCATATGTTTATCTTGAGCATGTGTGTGTGTGCAAGTGAGTGTGTGCAAGTAAGTCCATGAAGCACTGTCACAGAGGCCATTGTCCTTGATGGTTCGTTGGAATGTACATCAACCGGCCACAAAGTTCTGAGCAGGTCCACAGGTGTCCTCAGGGAAGGGAGGGGGCAGAGGGAGCAGAGCATCATGTTTACATAACTTCCAGGAGAAGTTGAAGATAGCCAGCCGTCAAGGCCGCGCCGGGGAGCCGGATTCAGAAAAACAATAATTATTTGGGTTAGGCTGACTCTTAATTTTCCGTCAGCCTTGAGAGTCTCACTGGTGCTTCTCAAAGGCAAATTCAGTAAGAATATCCAGCCCATTGCATCTCTCCCTCACTGCCTTTCGCTTGGCATTGCTGCAAACTTCATGGGCAATTTTCCATCTTGGTTCTGGCACTGCATCCTGCCTCCTCCTCAAACAGAAAAACACATCTCACCATCTCTGTTACTACAACTACACTACACCCTGTGTGGTCGCACGTGCTTTTCTATGCTCAGCCACCTCTCGCTCTGTTCTCTCTGTGACACTCCATACCTCATTATGTCTGTCACTCCTCAGTCCTCCCTCGCTCTGAAATTGTAGCCTGGAGAAGTGTAAGCCACATTTGGGGTGATGACAGTCACACACTGAACCTTGTCAGCCATGCTGCCACCTACTTTCAGTGTCGCTCTGTATGGGCTCAACGCTGTAATCGTACCCAGCATGACTCTCCATTCTGTACTTTGGTCCGAACCCCCTCACAGATCCTGTTCTGTTGCTGTCTCTGGTGTAGGCGTGCTTGATACGAGCTTGTTCAAATTATAAGAACAAAATTAAGGCACATGAAGACGAAATAAAAGCAAAATTGGAGCTCCGTAGCATATTTTGCTGCATGTGGTGAATTACATATTCCACATGACACTTTTGCATAGACATTCCTGGTCACTACCCATGCATTTGTATATCAGCCTTCAGAGCAAACAGAATATCACTTCTGTGTTTTATCCTGCTGTTGTGAATTTGTGACAATGTGTTTACACGCTCCGGGCTGTTGTCAGCTCTTCCTGTTCATCATCACAGCAAGCGTATATCTCTCTGAGGGGGCCGAGTTGATATGCACCACCAATGAAAGCCAGGCAGGGTGTACACAGCACAATCCCAGTGTTACGCCCAGGTGTAACATATGCATCACTCCCGCAATTAGTCCTATCCCGCAACTTTGCAAGAAGTGAACACTTGGTGCAAAACAACCTCTGATGAATAAAGGAGAGATCACTAGAGTAAGTATGCCTCACTTGCAGATTATGTGCAGGTAACAATAACCTGGCTCAATAGAGTTTGCTAAGTTAGGAGCGGGGCCAGTTGGGTGGAACAGGTCACCCCTGGAATCAGATTGGTACACTTTAGTTGCTTGTTCCTGTTAGGAGTACATGGCAAAAGCATTCACACCCCGTTAACTTTTAATCTATTCACATTACAGCTACAATGTCTCATCAGGGTTTTAAGTGACAGACCGACACGAAGTAGCACATTATTGTAAAGTAAGAGAAAATACATACCTGGTTGTATTCAGCTCCTCTGAGTCAATCCTTAATAGAACCACCTTTCGCTTCAGTTACAGCTGTGGGTCTTTTGGGGTATTGTCTATCAGCTTTGCACATATACAGACTGAGATGTTGCTCATTCTTCTTTCTCACAAAATGGCTCAAGCTCATTCAGATTAGATGGAGCACTTCTTTGAACAGTCTGGACCTTGAATGGGCCATACATAAATATGCTTTAAACTATCTCAGCTTCAACTATTGTGTTGTTGGATGTTTAGGGTTGTTATCCTACTGGAAGATGAACTTCCACCCCAGTCTCAAGCCTATTACAGCTTATAACAGGTTTTCTTTCATGACTTCCCTGTATTTAGCTCCATCCACTTTCCTATCAAACCTGCCTTGCTTTCCTATCCCTGCTGAAGAAAAACATCCCCACAGCATGATGCTGCCACTGCCATGTTTCACCACGTGAATGGTTATAGTGTGGTTAATTTTCCTTCATACATAGCATGAAGGAAATGCAGATGTGCATTTTGCATGTAGGCCAAAAAGTTCAATGTTGCTCTCATCTGACAGGAGTACCTTCTTCCACATTTTCCTATGTCCCCTATAAGGCCTGTAGCAAACCTTTATTTCACTATGGCTTTCTTTTTGCCATTGTACCGTAAATATTTGTTGTCCTGTCAACAGTCTCCCCCCTAAACTAATAATCTCTGCAGTAGGACTGAAACAATAAATCGGATTAATCATGAATAATCAATTATTGAAATAATAAGACAGCTGATTGCAACAGATTTTATTTAGGAGTATCAGATAAATGAGGTCTAAATGGATGCCAGACTTCTAAGATTTAATCTAACAATCTAACATTCTCCTATTATCCTCCCTCTTCACAAGTATGCCCTACTTTGTGTTGGTCTGCCTTATAAAACCCCAAAGAAACACAGTGGTTTATGGTTACAGCAAGACAAAATGTGAAAAAGTGTCATAGGCCTGAATGCTTTTGACCAGAACTTTAAAAAACTGCTAATAAAAGATGTTTATTAAATGTTTAGATTTTTAGACTTATATAGCCTCTGCCAAAACAAGCTAGGAGGAGCTGTTACTAAACTGGCCATGTCTGCAGGATATTTCGTTACAATACAAATATTTATGGATCAAGTTTCATTGCATACCGTTTAGTCAGAGGAGTAGGGCTTGCACATCTGCATTTAGTTTACAAGTGTGCTACACATCCAAAAATTGACCTGTATAGTCTACAAAATTACTGATATTTTCCAAGCATCTCTTTGGGATGCCTTGCCTTGAAGATCTTCAAGTTAGTAAATAAATCCACCCTCAACAGCTATATGCTCTGGTGACCATAAGGAGACCTGTTGGGGCCAAAGCAACGCCAGCAGCACAGCTGGCAAAGGCACAGACACACAAGTCCATTAACTTTAGCGCTGACTGCCTTCAGTCATGACAGTAATGCTCTGTCAATCATGCATACTTATCCATTCACACTTGATGGCCTTGCTGAGTCTTAATCATCACCTGTCAAGTTTGGGTCAGCCTTTATTCCCTAATTAAACCCATCCAGCACAGGGAGGGAGCCTGTGAAAGTGAACCTGAAACCTTCTCTGCATGAAAATAACACAAGCATATCCATTTAGGATGTCAGTCCGGGAAAAGAAAACTATTTATGTTGTGGTGCAGCGTGTATTTATTATAAACAGAGATATTCATTTAATGAAATAACTGAGTCTACCTTGGTTATCCTCGTCCATGTCTGCAGCGTCCAAACCAGACAAATTGTTCAGAAAAACTTCCAATGCGTCTAAATTACTCCCGGATGAACGTCCTATTTTCCAGAACGCATTGGGTGCTCAAGTAGTCTCACAGGCAGGAGCGTCTCCCCTCAGAACATATTGTGGCCATTTACCCCTTACACACAGTCCCAGGTCCCGTCCTCCGGGCCCCTTGTGTCCGTTCGGCACTGAGCGACAGGTCTCTGCAGCGGCGGCAGATTGTCTTTAGGATCACAGAGGCCAAGTTATCCCTCTAAATACGCCTTCACTCCACTAGTATCTGGAGAGCGGCCGATGACACGACTGCAGCAAAGCTGTCCACGCTCTGAACGGAAATAAAGTCCGCTGTGGAGTGGACTGGCATCAGAATAAAAGCAATGGGACGCACTGCATGTAGTAGGCGATGGATTCTCGACACTGACGCTTTTACTTTGGAGTATTCCTTTAGGAAACTAATTGCAGATTGTTTTTTGTAAATATAGGTGTTAATCCAATCGCAGTTCTGTTGCACAGCGTCAATCAGACGTCACGTGACTCAAAGCAGCGTTTACCCTTATAAATAGTGTAAACTTGTCACATTTTGGTCAGTTTTGTGGTTTGATTTTTGTTAGCTTTTTTATTTCAGAATTGCCACTATAATAATGCATTATTTGCTGACAATATCAGCAATAACACCAAACATTGTCCTCAAGAAGCCGGGTCATGCATTTGGCTTTTTGTTTTCAGCAAAAAAAAAAAAATCTTATTGGGAAAAGAGCAAATGGACATAAAATGATCAAATGCATACTATATAGTAGGGGAAAAAATATGTATAGAATGGCTTTATTTTACGTGGAAATTTGAATGAAACCAATACTTACCAGTGTTAAGACCACATTTGCTCATCATCAGAGCCACTGTCTATTCTCGCATACACTTCTGTTACTTTCACAACCTTCTATCAGTTAGTAAACACAATTTATTTATTGTCCAACTATGAATAAACAGAAAGAAAAACCAACAACAGTGCACTATATAAAAATATTAAACAGCATCAGCCACAACATGTGCTAAGCACTCACAGGAGCAAAATGACTGGGTGACTGTTTAGGGATCAAAAATCAAGTTTATCATAGTGCAATGCCACAAGGTAAAGGACAGTTCCCAATTTCATATTAGATTTCTCTGTATTATACAGTTTAGCCTTTTAAAACTTGAAGTGCTCCCTGAACAAGGTAACTCTTATCTTTATATGTTGTGTCAGGTTTTATCTGTTTAGATTTAGAACAATATATGTATTTTTTTTTATTAATAGAAGTACATCTTTAACTTGGTAATCCAGCAGTTAAATAGCTTTACAAAATGTATATTATTAAAAGCAATGTACTAGGCATTTAACAGCAAAACTCTTGTATTTAGTTTTTTGATGTCTCAGGATTTATATTTCATTTTAGTGTCAAATATGCAACATATTTTATATCCACTATAGAAAGCTATTTGAGGATGCTGTGAGGCACTGGTGCTTAGGAATGTCTCCAAAAGTGATTCATCAAATTAATTTAAGTACTCAACTGCGCAAATTGCTGCTGGCCAGTATGTAGAATGCAGACTCACAAATAGGTCACAGGCGACAGTGTGAAACAAAATTTCCAGTTTGGATTTTGGGCACTTCTGGATGACATCCACATTCAGAGATATTTGCAGAGTTTGTATCTGACACACGTGTCTTCAATTATAGCATTTCTTCTTCCACAGGCAAGGAGGGGGTCTCGTTTCCTGTGCGCATTACTCCAGTGGTCAAGCATGAACAGATGTTTAAATTTATTCATTTGTTTATTCATAGGTGTCACTTTGAAATAAAAAAATGTCTCTGTCTTAGTCTAAACAAAAAAGACATTATCCAGCCATAAAATAATCAATCCGTCTGTCATAATTTCATTTGCCGGAGAGATTTATTGTTTCAGTTTATGAAAAAAAACACATTTTTCTCCAATTTCAAATTTGATCAGGCTCATATTCACAATCCTTGAGACAAACATACAGTCTTCTTTACCATAGTTTGACATGTCTTTAAAATTGGTAATGCTGAAATGAAATGGACTGAGTAGACACAGAAGAGCTCAATCTATTTATTTTTGCCAGTCCAAATAATTACACAATACATTTAACATCTTGAGTCCAGCAAACTCCAGTCTGGTTCAGCAGAGAAAAAGAAAAGAAACCTACACCCAGATCCTGACATTATATCTGGATGAAAATCATGGATGAAAAATGAAATATATTAAGGAAGAAAGCATCCAGGGAGAAAGGTATTTTTACTCAGCCTTATAGTAAATGGAACTTCTGGAGTTGACTATATGTTTTGGACCAATGAACAGTTTGTCTGCTCTCCCCTTCATATATTAGGGGATGCTTTACATACTAGGAGGACTGATGCAAATGAACGGACACCAAGTTCCAATTTGAACGCTCTTTGTTGCATCTGGAAAATAGATTGTATGCGTAGTATCGGGTATATCTTGGTAAAATGGTTGCATTAGTGGTTCTTAAACTTTTTAGAACACACACTAAAAACTGTAGGATTCAAAACAATCCAAATTGGGTTATTTTGCTAACCCAGTCCAGAACCAACTATTGAATGATCTTGTCCTGGGTTGATTTAATGCAACTGGATTTGTTATGGGTTTAACCCGGACCACTGAGTTAAGTTTTCAACACAAAAATTAGGTTAAAGTGACTAATGGGTAACATGGCTAACATTACCAAAGAATGGGCTAAAAAGAATAACCCATAACCTGAATCACTAAACAGGTAATATTTTACCTAAACTGAATGATTTCTGACTTCATACAACAACAATTATTTGATTGCAAAGGAAACAACAACCTCATAACATCCAATTAGACCTTTATTAACAAACAACTGAATTTGGATAACAAAATTTATTATTTACATATTACATTGTTTAAGTTTGCTGTCTTTTTTTAATAAGGTTAAAAAAAAATAAGGTAATTGAATTGCGATTTCCATTATTACATAATGATCAAGATCCAAAATGGAAAAAGTCATAATTCCAGGTTAGAAATCAAAGGTTCCTAAAAAAATGTTGCACAACACATAAAAGTGAGTTTGGATGCATAAATTGATGAGAACCACATCGTCTTCATCTTATATTGCTAACATTAGTTGGCCTGGTTATATGTCCCATGAATTCATTAATCCAACTGGTTTTCTGACTTGCAGCAACAACATAGTTAAGTTTGGTTCTCTCCCAGACCCAAGTTCGGAGTACAAATTCACCATGAGTTTGAATTCATCATGAAGTTACATGTTTCACAGCAGAAAAAAAGACTATTCTTGTTTAATAAAAAAACAAAACTGCCACTTTCTTGTAATTTATTTCTCCTTGCAAATGCCTGCTTATGTGTTTATGAGTGATGAGTAAAAGCTAAGTCTGGCTCAGTTGTCCTCTGTAATGAACAAAAGTAAACAGATTTTAATATTTAAGCCAATACATACCCAGTTTGGCTTCCTTAGTGTGTAAACTCGACAAGGATGTTTGGGTTATTTCAAACAGAAGCCCTAAAGTGACCCCAGTTCAAGGGGCTTCAAGTAAACATGTGGGGATGTGTCTCGTACTGCAGGGAGGAGCATGTCTGGCAGATTAGGCCAACCATCATGGAAAATGTCTGCTCTGCTCCTGACTGATTTCACGTGACCTGATTGAGCAGTTGAAGCGCTTCATATGCTCCAATCATCACAGAATGCCCAGAGGGTGATCACCTTTTGCAATTAGAACCCCCCTGCCCCTCATGTTTGTAATTACTCATACAATCAGTCCCCTGACATTCTCAGGCTAAATCACAAGATTTTTCTCCATCTCTACTGAAATGTCTCTTAGCATATAAAGATTTTTCCCTGAAAGCCCATTGTAGTTTTAAATAATTCATGACTAACTGTTAAATGTATTTTATTATATAACTGCTTATTGGATACCTAAGCATGTATTTAAACTCACCAAATTTGTACACGTGTCAGTCGTGTGTAAAATGTTACTATTTGTACGGCTTTGCAAAAGTCACAAAAGAAATAACTCCACAGCGCCCCCTTGTAAATTCACCCCTTCTCATTTGGTACACTTGTTGAACTTCCTGAAGCCTACACAAAACTCTCTTGCACCCATGCTCTACAAGACACTGGATGTTGGCCATCTTGGATTGAATTTCTAATCTTGACCCCATTTTGGCAATTTCTAGCATCTGTATTTCATCAGACTCCTCTTAGAGGTTTTGTCCAATCTGGATAATATTTTGTGAGTTTGCTAGTAAGGCGTGGGCATCAATATTCGGCTCTGCTTGTACAGAGACCGGATGGTCCCTAATAAAGGGCCCTTAACTCTGTACCCCTGGATAGTCTTCCACAGGGCACCACGAGGGACACGGTCGAATGCCTTCTCCAGGTCAGCCTTACTCTCCTCTCCAACACTCTGGCAAGAACTTGTTACAAGAAGGGTACCACCGGGGTGCGACACTGGTGGTGTAGGGGCTAGGCGCGTGACCATGTGCAGAGGCCATAGTCCTCGGTGCGGCTGTCCAGGGTTTGAGTCCTGGACCCTGCGACCTTTGCTGAATGTCTCCCCCTCTCATTGCACCTAATAATAATAAAATCTGTATATGTATAGTGGTACTTACAAAAGTATTCATGTCCATTTATCTTTCCATTTTGTTTCATTGTAATCACACACTTCCGTGTATTATATAGGGATTTTATGGGACAGATTAAATCAAAGTAGTAGCCTTGGACATTAGAGATTGAAATTGTTACCCATTCTTTATTACAATTAGATCAAGGTCATTTACAGGACATATGTCCTGTAAAGTCCTATTTAAGACCTCACTCAGGTGAGTTATTTCCTCTATCAGTTAGGTTAAATTGTGCAAAGTAACATTTCTGAGCTCCAACAGCTGGTCATCCTCGGCCACCAGAATGTAGAAGTTCTTATGAGTTGAGTTCAGCGGTTCTTTCATCTAGCTGTTCTCCTCTTGTAGTTGCACAGTGTTTTTCACTGCGAGCAGCATCTTCTCTGTAACCTGCTATAAACTCGCTTTCATCCTTTGCCGGGTGTTCCACTGGAGGAGGAGGATTAATACTGCTACGCCAAGGACCCCACTCAAAACTCAAATCACAGAGGACTTTCTTGGGGAGGACTGTTGGTTGATTTATTTTCATTTGCATCAGCATTTTGTGTTTTTTGGTGGTCCTAGTTAGCATTCTGTCAGTCTTTTCACTGTTTTGAATCATGTTGTCATTTCCATACACAGCATTTGCCCCCACATTCACGGATTAGCTTGTGTTGCCATGAGAAGTGTAGCTTCTAACGTTGTTTGGTTCTCCTTTCAAAAGCGATTTAACTTTTAAAAATACGAAAGATAATTTACTAAATCTACTGATTTAAAGTAGAAAGTTAAGAGTAAAAGACTGCAAGCAAACAGAGAGCAAGAGGAGAAAGGTGCTTGTTTATGTGTTTTCTTTTAATATACAGAAATCTCCTCAGGCTTATTTTATTTAATCAAGGCCGCTCAATGGAAAGTTTAGAAATTAATCCTTTAGAATGATTTTAAGGTTAAGACATTGATAGATTTTTGATAGATTGTGAGACTCATTGGTTTATCACCTTAATAAAATTTCAATTGTCTCATTATTCTACACTTGTAGCCAAACCAAAGGATGTGACCAGGCCCAGCATGTCCTTCCTGCCATGAAGGGTGATCAGGGTGGATTTTTAGGGTGATACCATGTATTTGTGTGTGTGTGAAAGGTCACAGGAAGCAGGACGCTCAGAATGGCAGGATTTCCTCCTTTGTTCTCCCCATTTTAAAGCCCAGCTCTGCACTTTTGACTATGTCTTTCCTGCTTCCATCTGACTGAAGGGAAATGTTGTGTTGATTTTCTTCCGTCCAAGGACACAAATGAGTGGAGTCTTTATTTGGACTCACAAAGGTGGCAGTGTCCTAGACCTTGAACGTAAAGCTGGGAGTGAGTTCCTACATATGAAGAGTGAATCTTTTAGAACCTGCCTCAGTAACAAAACAAACTATAAACTAAATGCTTAATACTAATCATATAGTTCAGTCGGTGGGCTTACATATGCTGTATTTGGGATTGGTAAAAACTATGAAAGAATAAACATATATCTATCATGATTAAATACACTTAACAGCAAACAAAAAAAAAAAAAAAAGCTCACATAAGGTCGTGAAGCATGAGAGCATCCCAACAAACAATAAAGCCTAAAAAAGATCCTAAACAATAAAAAAGCTGCTGAAAAGATTTATAATATGAATGTATAATCATATTTGAGTCTGATAAAAGGAAATTATACGAACTGGATGACAACAGTCCAGGTTTTTTAAAATACAAACAAGAAAGTTCAAGTATGAGTAAAGCAAAATGTCACACTAACACCTACAAAAATACTCCCATATTTGCATTTGCTTTTTTTCTGGTATGACCTATTTCAAGCCTGCAGAGTGACTGCTGCAAATAATAACCCCCACCCCCCTCTTTCAAATGTTCCTTTCATTTTGCTTCCTTCTCTCCTCTATCAGCCCTTTGATTTAATTTTTAGGTCAACTTGGAGCTCATCATGGCATCTGATATCCCTTTGATTATGCATCCTCTGCCATGTCAATCGAAATCACTGATGTGTATCTAATTTATTATATACATCACAACCTGGTGATTTTGTCAGCTCAGATATTTATATTCCAGGAAGATATTTAATTAGATTGACTTAAAGCAGGCGCTTATTCACATAGATCCAAGTGGTTTAGTTAAGTGTGGTAGACACTTTTATTTTGGTTTTAAAAGATAAAATGTCTCATAATGCTCTTAATAATGACTATCATTCTTTTTTTTTTTTACCAATCTGATTCAGCCTCAAACACACAGTTCTTTCTGTTATTAACAGATGGAAAGGGGACTCCATTATTGTGATTGGCTGCTTCCCCCTTATGGCCAGTTGCTGCCACTACATCCTCACGTCTAAAAATGCTTAACTGATTAAACAGGTTCGCTGTGGAGTTCAAAACATAACCCATAAATGTTTAAAAGCTCCAACAAATGATTATGGAAAATTTGAATAAATATTTGCTAATACCCAAATAAAAATTTTAATATTAACAACTGAAACTAATTGCTGTCCAACTATTGTCTAAAGGACTATCAAAAAAGGTGTTATTGGGTTTTATTTATTAAAAAAAATATTAAATCAACACATTAAACAATAACTGTGATGCACAGTTTGCTTAAATTTCTCCCCTTTGTAAAACTTTTTGCAGTATCAATGCTGTTCACAAGCCTGTTCATTGCTGATTTTGAGTATAGGTATTGTGCTTTGCAAAAGTATACATACCTCTTGAACCTTTTGCACAAAGACACACAAAAACAGACATGCAGGTGTAACTGCAGGATAAAGAGGCTGTAGAAAACATAAGGATAGTGTTGGATTTATATTATTAAATGCATTAAATGCACTTACAAATGCATGCTATGTTGTCTTTATTTAATCATCATTTATATTTTGGGGTTAACATACATATTTGTTTCAAAGTATATGTGCCAAAGTATTTCAATTGCAAGTGAAATAGTATGTACAGTTTAGGCATGGGCTAGAGTGAGATTCTCACAGTATGACAAGCCGCTTTCATTTTTTAATGAAAAGAATAGGGACAGAACCTTTTCCCCACATTCTACCTCAGCATTATGGGTTTGCTTATGAGAGACCACATTATTATTTTGCATTAGTTAAAACTGGTTTTCTAGATTTGTAACATTTTTCTTTAACACTTCGTTCCTCCATTATAAGACAGACTCCTGTCATCTGCAGAAATACTCGGATGATTCTGCCGTTGTGGGCTGGATCAGAGATGGACAAGAAGCTGAGTACAGGAAGGTGGTGGACCACTTTGTGACATGGTGTGGAAACAATCATCTCATGTTGAACGTGAATAAAACAAAGGAGATGATTGTAGATTTTAAGAGAAACAGGAATATGTCAAAAACTATTTCTATCATGGGAGACGAAATGGAGGTGGTGGAGGAGTATAAGACAGCAACAGACTAGAGTAGAGATCCAACTGTGAAGCCTTCTACAAGGGACAGATCAGACTGTACTTCTTGAGGAAGCTTAGATCCTTCAGTGTTTGCAGCAAGATGCTGCATATATTTTGTAAGTCTGTTGTGGAAAGTGTGATCTCTTCTACCATCATCTGCTGAGGAAGCAGCATCAGAGCCAGGGACTTAAAAAAGCTCAACAAGCTGATAAAGAAGGCTGGCTCTGTTCTGGGGACTCCTCTGGAGATCATTGTACAAAATGAAGAACATTATGGAGAACCCTGAGCATCCTCTTCATGTGACTGTCCTACAACAACAGAGTGTCTTCAGTCAGAGGCTTCTTCAGATCTGCTGTAAGACGGAGCGCTACAGGAGATCCTTCCTGCCCACAGCCATCAGCATCTACAACGGATCTTTGAGGAAACCTTCATAATATGAGCTATAACAACAATTATTTTCCCTTCGGGATTAATAAAGTATTTTTTTTATTTAAATTGAATTTAAATGTTTTTTTTTAAATAAGAATCATTAAAAATAAACTGTCAACAAGAATAGTTTGGACCCAAACACATCAGACATTTACTACACAGGCAAAGATGTACAGCTGCAATTTTACAAATTTATTTCTTCCAGAGTTAAATCATTCTTACAATCCATTCTGAGAGCACACATCTCCAGACACACTTGCTTACGTAAATCTGCAACAGATTTGCAGATATTTTTTTTTTTTTTACTACCATCAACTCTTCAGTGCTATACTGGTTTGCAGAAACAGTGACCTATGAATGTAACCACCAGTGCAACACATGCATTGTCTCACTCCATTAGTGCACTTGTGTTATTTCCAGTTGGAGAAGCTGCCATCCTCTGTGTTAAAAAGAAAGAGTACCTGTTGTTCAGCTAAAACCAACCTCAGAGTCACAGAAGACAAATAAAAAATGTGCTTGTTCATGTCATGCTGAGAAGTTGCTGCCATTGTGAAGGAAGCTGAACTGTGTTGAGGTTTAAGTTTTGAGATGCAACTCTACTGATAAACATACATGACTGACACACACACTAAAAAGGGTAAGCTACAAAGTTTCACAGCCACAATCGTCTGATTTCAGGATTAAGTCCCCCCGAACAGCTCCTGATTCAGATGCTGAAAGGCCTCTTCCCCTCCACCGTGTCACTCTGCACCATGTCTCACATTGAAAAACATCCTTTCTGTCCTTCAGCACAGAGCTCGTATGACGACTGCTGAAAACAAGCAGCCGCCTCGCTGCGTTGCATTGTCACACCAGCTTGCAGGATCGGGTGCCCTCTCCTTCAACATTGCTGTTCAGATTTGTCGGCTGCACATCTTTAGATGGCTGTAGCGTGGCAGTGCTCGCTTTTCACTGATTTAAGTCAAAAATGCAGGTGTTATGTTTTTCAGTGGATTTCAATATGAACCTGTGAAAAGATAAATACTTTATTTACATTTCATTTTGGAGCAAAGAGAAAAACTAAAAAGTGGCATTACAGTAGAAAATATCCACTGAACACTTTATTTTAGGCCATCACACTAACAGTGCATGGAAGAAAAAAAAACTAATTACGCTGAAACTACCACCGCACATCCTCATAGTGAAACATGGTGGTAGTAGTATCATGCTGTGGGGACAGGGAAGCTGGTCAGAGTTGAAGGGAAGATAGATGGAGCTACAGGGAAATCCTAAAACAAAACTTGGGAAAAACTTGAGACTGGGGCACAGGTTCACAGTCCAGCAGGACAACTAAGCCAAAACATACACCACAGTTGAACAGGTTAGATCAGGGGTGCCCAAGTACTGTCCCCAAAAAGCCACGATCCTGCAACTTTCGATGCATCCCTTCTCCAACACATGTGAATCAAATGAATGGCTCTCAACCAGGCGTCTGCAGAGCTGAACGACATGCTGATGAGGGAATTCAGGACTGAGAAGGGATGCATCTAAAAGTAACGGGACAGTAGCTCTTGAGGACTGAACTTGGGCATGTGTACAAACTATTGACCTGGGTTGAATACAAACGCATGCTACATTATTTGTAAAATAAAATCAAAGCAGGAATCGTGTATAATTTTGCTGCAGCTTCAAAGTTAGGCACTACTCCATGTAGTTCGATCACATAAAATCTCAATAAAAAAAAACTGTAATGTGACTAAATGTGGGAAAATTCAAGGAGTATGAAGACTTTAATAAGGCAACTTATTTTCAGTCAGTCTATAAAAGATGCTATAGTGCAGAACCTTTCTGGTTGTTTTTCAAAACAACCAGAAAGAAAAAGACATTTGATTGATAAAATAAATAATGAAATTCGTACTTTTAGTTACTTATTGGCTATCCATTCTTTTTCAGGGTGAAATTACAACACGAGCTAACTCCAAAGATTTTTTAAAACAAGAAATTAGTGCACACGTTTGAATTTATTTTTCCTTTTCTCTAATCCACACAGGTTGATACATACAGTCATCCCCTGTAATATTTTGTTAAAGTTCCCATAGAAAGTTGCACCTCGACTTAACATCTTTTGAAGCATCTCTCATAATTCCGGATGGATATATTATAGCTCTTCTCATCAGAATATGTACAGTTTATTTAAAATGCTTTTGAACATGGTCCATACAGTTTCAAAAGCATGATTACTCCATTCCAAAACCAGTTCTGATGTTTGGGTTTGATACCCGGCTGGAACAACTGTGCCTAGGTTTTAAACATATGAACCAAACGGTCTCAGACAGATGAAAGGAAATGGGTTAGAGGGTTCAGGAACAATCCAGGTACCTGTAAGGCTCAAGCAGGCTACAAAATAAGAACTACTGGAACACCAGTATCACTATCTAAAGTAATCCAGGTTTTACATGAACAGGGACTGAGATAGAGCCAACCGGAAAGAAACGCTGTCTCCAAAACTGACACCTTCAACCTCAACCGAGGGTTGCAGCTGCCCATATAGACAAACCAAACACCTTCTGAAGATAGGTTTTGGCCACAACGTTTGGAAAAGTTGAGGTGAAGCTTTCAAAGTTAAGAATACTGGACAAATTGTCAAGAATGGTGTTGGCAGCATCATTCTGAGGGCCTGTTTTACTGCCGGTTGTACCTGTTGGATAAAATCATGAAGAAGAAGGACTACCTTCAAACTCATCGACTTCAGTTCAACTCTACAGCAAGATAATAAAAACCTGAACGTCTGCTGTTCAAACTTAACAATACACTAAACATGCAGGAAAGCTGCTTTTGGAACGGATGAATCAGGCTTATGTTAAGCTTCTGCAATGGCCCTGACATCAGCACAAATGCTAATTTGTGAACTTTGGAAAACAACATGGAAACCAACTCATTTCAATGTGTTCTACCTTTTCTGTCAAGAAGAGTTGTCAAACATTGAGCCAGAATTTATGCCAGGACCTTGTTGATCACAACAAAAAGCCGTCTGTTTCTCTAAGGCACATTTATCCAAACCTTACTTAGAATGTATGTACATATTTGAGCCTGTATGTATAGTTTTGTATTGTGTGTGGATTAGAGAAAACTTAAACTTGTACATCCGTGTATTGTTCTTCAAATTAAGGTATATGTTTTTCAGCATATATATATATATATATATAAACACAAAAAAAAACTAATAGTTTAATACACCTCAAACTGATGTCAGCATATAATTTAAATACAACTTTAACTTTAATTGATCTAGATAAAATGAAATGCAAATTTAGCTTCTATCTACATAAAGGAGACACTTCTTTAAAAGCTCTGCAGACGCAAATTCAGCACTTTAGGCCTTTTGATCAGCTGTTGGCATGGCGACGAGCAGGACAGCAAAACCAGAAGTTTTGGTAAACAAGAAGGAAGTAAAGAAATACTTACTTGGAGTCTGACATTGAACACCATCGAAGCAACGAGGTATATATAAGGGAATCTGATTCTCAGCCGCCATGCCAGATCAAAAAATATCAACAAAGTCCTCGTCAAGCCTTTGCAAAACACTCCGTACGTCCGACCAGCGGAGCCCGAGAACCGGAGCACCAGGTACGACAGACCCGCCATATAGGCTTCACCCTGGATTTAATCTCTAATATACTAAATCATCTGGCAAGCAGATGAGACATAAGTGGCGAATGATGAGTGATTCTTCATTGTTTCTCAACGTTGCCTAACACCGAGCTCCATTTTTAAACATTAAGTGCTGGCCGAGGCGCTCCACCCCGACAGCGTCTCTAAGGAGGAGCGAAGAGGGTGCGACACACGGAAGTGGACAGAGATATGGGCTAACCCGCCCTAAATTCAGACTCACAGGCACGTCCGTACGTTTAAAATTTAGTCAGTCAGTCATTTTCTACCGCTTATTCCATAGTGGGTCGCGGGGGAGCTGGTGCCTATCTCCAGCAGTCTATGGGCAAGAGGCGGGGTACACCCTGGACAGGTCACCAGTCCATCGCAGGGCAACACACATACAACCATACACACACTCATTCATACACCTACGGGCAATTTAGAGTTACCAATTAACCTAACAGGCATGTTTAAAATTTAATTATATAAAATTATGTGACACGAATTATTTATCATTTTAATAAAAATAAAAACGGCACGGAAAAATATAAGAGTGCACATCCTTGAACTAATACTTTGTTGAAGCACATTTTATATAAATTTCAACTTTCAACCAAGAAGCCAAAAGCATGTCACATTGGGTGACTTGGTCATTTTCACTTCCCTTGCAAAAACTCTCATAATCTATCAGATTGTGATCACATCTTTTCCTGTTTTTCATCTGGTAAAGTCATTCTTTCATCAATTTTGACTTATGCCTGGACGCCTTTAAGCAGTCTGCAGACAACTAAAGGTCTTGGGTCAAAACTAACTGGTATTTGGAACGGTTTTTATGCCAAACCTACCTTTTCGAGTTGTGATCAGAAGTTCAAGTTTGGTTTCATCAGACCATAGCAAATTCTTCTACAAAGTTTTGAAAGATTTTTGTCAGAACTAGATTTTTTTGTTTGAAAAATGGCTCCTGCCAGTCAATTCTAATTCTCTGTCTGTTCTCTGGGCAGCCTCTTTGATCAGAAAGGGATGGGGTGCTGGAGCATATCTCCAGCGTTACACCCTTGACAAATTGCCAGTCTATCACAAGGCAACACAGAGACACAGGAAAACACCCACACACACATACTTAATGAAAATTTAGAAAGACCAATTCATTTAACAGTCATGTTTTTGGACTGTGGGAAGAAGCCGGAATACCTGGAGAGAACCCATACATGGACCGAGAGGGCTTGCAAAATCCATGCAGAAAGACCCCAAGCTGGGATTTGACCCAGGACCTACCTGTTATCAAGCAACAGTCCTACCAACTGCACCACCCTGCAGCAAACAGAAAATAATGTTTTGACTCCAATATGATGATTCCCAAAGATCTATCAGCTGAAAACCTGTACTAACTATATGATCAACAGAAGGATAATGGATGTATCGGGTCCTGTGTTAAATCTTTGCTGAAATGTTTTCCTCTTGGACATCTTGGACAAATCAGTAGAAATAGAAAACACATGTAAGGGGGAATTACCTTTTTACAAAACTATAGTTTTCTACATATGAAACTGATATTACAGATATTATATGGTTCTTTTAAGAAATCTTAATAGCACAGTTGAAGGAAAAAATATATATATTTATACCTCACAGACACATTTCTTCTTTTTTTTTTACCTTGACAAACTTATTTCTGAATGAGTCAGCCTCTTGACACTATTGACCCTCTTCACACATGCTCGGCCATCCACAACACAAACATGATCGTGAAGTTCGCCAACGACAATACCGTGGTGGGTTTCATATCAAACAATGATGAGACTTATTACAAAGAAGAGGCCCACAACCTGACACAATGGTGCCCCTGGAATAACCTCATCCTGAACTCCAGCAAGACCAAGGAGGTCATGGTGGATTACAGGAGGTCCAGCAGGACTGAACACGTTCCTGTCTGCATACAGGGGGAAGTGGTGGAGCATGTGGACAGCAATATGTTTCTGGGCATTTCCATTTCTACAGAGCTTTCCTGGACTGAGATTACCTCCCATCTGGTGAAGAAGGCCCAACAACGGCTCTTCTTTCTCAGGAAGTTAAAACGATCTGGATGATCTACCTCTCCTACTAACAAACTTTTACAGGGTCACGGTGGATAGCATCCTGTGTCTCAGCATGACAGTGTGGTGGATGCCATCTGCTAGACCTGAACTTGGTTTATGTTACACAAGTCCAGGAGAAGGCCAGACGCATTGCCTCAAATCCCACCAAACTGGGTGAGATGTTTGTTCCACTTCCATCAGAAAGGCAGTTCAGCTGCAATAAATACGAAACAGACTTAAAAAACAATTTCTTTCCCAGAGCTATGAAAGCAAACGCCCTCCTTAATAGTCCATTTCATGACCAATGTCTGTTAATAGGCTGCTCTAGGACGAGCTGCACTTTATGTAAATACATCATGCCACATCCCCATGTACATATTTCATATTTTTTTTGAGGGATGTTTTTCAGCTGCTATAAGTGCTCCAATTTTCATCCTGACGTGCCTAATGATTTTTAGCTGTGTTTTTTTATCACTTACTCTCCAAAGTGTTTTTAATTGTGTGTGTGTTCTATATATGTGCATTCTGAACCGAGTGTCTCGACAAAAATTTAATTATCGGTCCATAATGAAGATTCCTGATTCTCTTAAGCATGAAGCAGTACCTGTAAGACACAGTTCAGGAAATATGCAACTAAACGAATTCCATCATAATTGATAACGCAAACGTCACTTCCTCTCTCCGTGTCACACCCTAAATCATCCGTGTTTTTGGTTTTGTTTTTATTTAGATTTATTCATAAATGGCAAGTTTAAACATTTAATTTCACGTTAATGAACAGAAATTGCTTAATGTAGCCCAACCGTTTTTTGTAAAAATTGTGAATTTCTAGTTGTTTGTTTCTTGTGGCTCGCAGTGAGTTATGTGGGCGTATCAGACCGGTGTACCGGATGCTCCATCTGTTAGTGGTTGACTTCATTTTTTTTTTTCTCAGGGGTGGTGGCCGCTGTTTTGCTCCATAGCTCCCAAAGCGAACCCACGAAAGCATGGGAATGTTGCAAGGCGATTTCTGAGAAAAGTTGAGATAAAGTGCAAAATAAGTTAGCGTAAGTTGCTCAGACAGCATTTTAAAGTCTCGGGAGCTCAAACGGTAAACACCGGAGGCCGTTAGCGGGAGCCTGTTGAGACGTTTTTCCAGCGAGCAGTTCCGGACAAAGGAAAAGAAACCTGAGCTAAAGCTAGCTGGCCCTCTTAGGCAATGCAGGCCATTAAGTGTGTCGTTGTCGGAGACGGGTAAGTGAACATAACTGGACTGACTACAAGTTTGTTCCTACTATCTGCTGTTTATAAAGTCAAGTTATCTGAAATGTTGTCACCACGCTGGTTAACGTTAAATCACTTTGCTTCCCAGTTTTTCCAAACGGGCAAACTTAGCTCCCAAAGCTTTAACTACCTGTTAATCTGTACCACTTCAATGTTGTAGTTAACTGATTTTTTTTGGTCTAATTGGGATTTCCTCGACGTTCGAGCGTATATGTTTTGTGTCTACATGGAAGAGTTGGCTAATGTTTTACTTTGGTGATTCAGGCAGACATAACAGCGTAGTGTGTGTATTCTACCCAAACCTTTATTCGTTTCTTATCAAATCTGAGCAAATCAGAAATCCAAGGAGCTGAGAATTAAAAGTGTTGCCGTTTAAATATTTCGCTCTTAGGTTAACATGAAGCGTGTTTTCATTTTCCTGATAAACAAGGTTTGGTCTGTAGCAGTTTTAACTAGAGGATTGTCCAAGACTTCATGACAGATGTGTAATTGTATGTGGGAGCTAAACATGCGCATATTACCTCTTGATCAGGGTGTGGTGGAAACCACACAACAGCCATTCACAGGACTTCTGATTGAGCCACTTTTTTCGATTCGGATTAAAGGGGAAGCTCAAGTTTCGTAATTGGGAAATATCGGTTCCCCCTGGAGCTGCGAATGTCTCACAGGAACTGACCCCTGTCTGGGTTGCTCGGCCAGTTTCCCTGGGATCAGGGCTCGTTTCTGCTTAGTGTCTCTCGTTTCTCAAGTTGCTATTTAAGCTAAGTCAAAATGGTTATAAAATACTTAATAGTAAAAAAAACAAAACAATCTGTTTTAATAATCCGAATAACGGAAACCACACTGACACTCTCTCCCCCCCCACCCCCTTTTTTTTGCTGACAGGACACTTGTAACCTGTAACTCTATGCGTTACATTAACGCTCAGCTTGGACTCCTGCTTTACTTGCACAATGATCACCTGCACTGTTGTATTGTTCTTGCATCTTATACTGCTCTACATTTACTCTCACTCACTTAAAACTGTGCACATATATTTATATTATATTGTAGATATGTTTATACTGTTTAATTTGTACTGTATTGCACCGACTACGCCAAAACAAATTCCTTGTATGTCCAAAAACGTACTTGGCAATAAAGCTTTTCTGATTCTGATAATTTCATTTTGTCCATCCAGACTTGCATGATAAAATGACATATTTTTATCTTGGTAATTAAAACGGTGCGATTGATTTTTCTAAACTGGAATATAAAAATGATCTGAGTTGAAGATTGAGCCATTTAAATTTCTCATGAACGGGTCTGATCTATGATCAGTAAGCCGCATACTAAAAGTTCTGATTCTATTAATCCCAACTGTTTTCAATATAAAAAAAAAACTTGTACTTTGTTGCATTTTTTGAGTTTCTCAGGGAATGTTGGGCACATGGTATTTGATGCAAAAATGGAAGTATTCATTTGTTTATTTTAGTGGGGTTTGAAATGTCCGCTTCTATTAAAAAGGAGAGACAGTTTCTCGGTTTTGTTTGCTATATTCCTTAGAAACAAGAAAGGCAGGCAGATCTGACTTTCAAGAAAATTGGGCATCAAAGTCAGTCAGGAAATGCATGTGGGGTCGGTGCATCATTATTTCCCACATCACAGCTTGAGTTTTTGCTAAACTTAGCAAATGTGGAACATACAGAAAACTGTTTTCTGCTAAAATGTCCAGAATTACTTCAAAACTGGCATAAAAATCAAAAAAGTTGAGTTGGGAAATGTATGTGATATTAAAATCGAATCTCTTTAGAAACCGTGTTAACTTTGTGTGAAATTATTTCAAGTCTCTTCTCATTTCCAGTGCTGTGGGTAAGACCTGTCTGCTCATCAGTTACACCACCAATGCCTTTCCTGGAGAGTACATCCCCACAGTGTGAGTATCTGAGACTGCAGTGCAGTTTCTGTTCATTTATTTATGACAAACCCATCCAGTGAATCATTGAGGTAACTTCTTTATTTCTCTGTTGTTCTTCTTGCTAAAATATGGCTTGGTTGTTTGCTTGAGGTAAGATTTAAAGTAGTCGACTGTAACTGAGAATGAAGGGAAAACATTATTGGAAGTAATGATGAAAACTGGCTTCTTGTCTGATTAAATACCCGCTTTTTTATCTTGCTACTGGTTTATAGAGAAGCTGAGTAGGTATTTTATATACAGGCTCTTATATCTGAAAAAAAACCCTAAAGGTGGTGCATAATCTTCTTTGGAAAAGTGAAATGAAACTACAGAATTTATGTGCTGTTCATATTACGCTCAATGGTTTTTGCTTATTTGCACGTCACTGTTTTCCTCAGGTTTGACAACTACTCTGCCAATGTTATGGTGGATGGGAAACCAGTGAACCTGGGCCTTTGGGATACAGCAGGACAAGAGGACTATGACAGACTCCGCCCACTCTCCTACCCACAGACGGTACAAAAAGGCCACACAATGCAATATAATACTTCACTTATCAACTCCTGTGAATAATCCACTTGGAACGTGTGGGTAAAGAGAGTGAACAAGGAAGTCTGGAAGAAAAAAGAGACATCTTGATAAAAATAAGACTTTTTCCAATGCTCTTAACAGTCACTGGTAATCTCAGGGTCTGATTGATTTGTCTCCTTTGTTTTATCAGGATGTGTTCCTTATCTGCTTTTCACTCGTGAGTCCTGCCTCGTTTGAAAACGTCCGTGCCAAGGTGAGAAGAGTGAAAACATGAAGGTTGTTACAGTGCCTCACAAAAGTATTCTCTTCACCAACAGTTTTCATACTTCTTCACATCACCACAACTACAGATTGTCATGCCAAAATCACTGGCATTTAATGTTATAGACCAACATTAAGTAGTGCATACGTGTGTTTGTATCAGCCCCCTGCATGCAGCTAGGTAACATGCAGTGCAACCATTTTCCCTTATATGCCAATGTAATTTAATCTTAGTGGCAGTGTGTTTTTGAAGAGCTTTGTTTATTTTTTGCAAGGACGTCTGCATGGAGCAATTTTAAGACGGTGCATGAGAAGAAGTACCAGGACAGTTTGCAATATAACCTAATAGGACGGTCAGTTGGTTGGTGTTATCCTGCTGAGGAGCTGCTCATCATGCAGCTCTGTTGCATGTCATCTTCAACAAGTTTTAGATGGAAACAGAATCCTACGTGCACAAAACCATTTAAACAGATGAATTTTTGGGGGTTAATCTGTGAATTATCTCACAGTAAATGTTGCATTTGCGGCAATCAAAGCATCAAATTCTGCAACATATATAGAAGTCCAACATGTTTCACTTGGATTTAGATAAATGTTCATTATAAAATAGATGTGCTCAGTTGGTGGATGGGAGCAGAACTTACCAGTTTAGGGTTACATACATAGTTGTTGGCTTCAAGTCCATCAAATATCTGGTAGTTACATGATTCAGGTCAGTTTATTTATTTCTGCGCTAATTTACAAAACCTTAATTAAGTTTCTGCAAGTCAAAAGGTCCAATTCATTCAGTCTAGTTCATTTCAATATAATCCAGAGTAACTCAATGCTCTTATGTTTATCAGTGTTTGTTTCAGGGCATTAAGTGTTGACAGTAAACAAGCCCTCACTGACTCTTACCAAGCTGAACACAAAATGAGATGTGTTTATTGTTACATATAACGACTAAACGTTATCTGTTGCCTAACATTTTTCAACAACAGTTACAGCTTTTGAGTCCATTTTTGTAATACTGCTTTTTGTAAGCATATGCTTTAGAGACAAGAGAGCAGTGATGGCCGATAATTAAGACCACATCATAAACTTTTAATTATGTTTAACTAGACCTTTGTATTAGACCTCAAGCTAATTTTTAACCTTTAAAGATCTCGATAACAGTCAGCAGAGGTTTGTTATTGTAATAAAAAGTGAATTCAAGTAACTTTAACTGGGCCTGTAATTGGTGAAGTTGTTTTAAGTGTCTCCTCCATCTTAGGCTTTCATAACCAGGAACTGAAAGAGGTCTGGTTGGTCAGGACTGTTTTTACAATGGCTACATTTACTATTTCTCATAAATGGTATAGCTAAATCTTTTACATACACTGACGTTGTGTCTTAGACACCTTTATTGTGCTTCATCACAGTACTTTGAACAGACGTATGCTCACTGTCATGGATCACATGGTGACTTGTAAGCAAAGGGAGTTTTCTCCTTGTGATAAACACACAGGAAATTATTATCTGCCTCTGCAGTTCCTCCTCAGCTTTACAAGACGGGAACCACCGTTCGTTTTGTTATCCCTTCGCTGCTGTTTTTCTGCTACCGACCTCTTTTTATGGATTAGATTAGCATGCAATAAAAACCTTGCCTTTTTTTTTTTTTTCAGATTACACAGTATTGCTAGAAGTCCTTGCTCATCTGTCTTCACACGTATGAATTCTAAGTGACATCCCATTAATTTTGTGTCTGTCCACCATTTGCAGCTATAACAGCCTGAATTCTTCTGGGAAGGGCTTGCATGAGGTTTAGGAATGTGTTTTTTGGAATTTGTGACTATCCTTTTAAACATTTGTGAGGTTTTATGTTGGACGTGATAGCCTGGTTCATAGTCTCCGCTCTAATTCATCCCGAATGTGTTTTATCGGGTTGAGGTCAGGATTCTGTTCAGGCCAGTCAAGTTCTTCCACAACAAACACATTTATCCGTGTTTGGTGGACCTTGTTTTACGCGCTGGTGCTTAGTCATGTTGAAACAGGAAGGATCCATCTGAAACTGTTCCCACAAAGCTGGGTGCAGGAAATGTCTTGGTGTGCTGAAGCATTCAGAGTTCCTTTCACTTAAACTAAGAAGCGGAGACCAACTCTTTTACACTTGACCCCAGAGAAATGTCTCCACTGCCCGAGAGTCCAGAGGCATCATGTTTAATGCCACTCTAGGATGCTTTGAATTGTACTTGATGCTGTCAGGCTTAGGCACAGCTCCTCTGCGTTGAAACCCATTCCTTGATGCTCCCTAAGCACCGTTTTTGAGCGTATCTGAAGGCCATATGAAGTGTGAAGGTCGGTACTTACTGACTCTGTAGAAGTTGATGACCTCTGTGTACCATGTGCCTCAACTGCCACCCACCCTACTGTAATTTTTACACAGCACATCACTTTGTGGCTTAGTTGCTATGTTATAATGCCACCAACCATTAACTGTGGAATAATTATCAGCTAGGAAAATTCAGGATGAGATTTACTGCATAGTACAAGTGTTTTTAGAGGTGGTTGGCATACCTAGGTGCTGGATTTTATACAGCTGTGGAAGCAATTCAAACTCCGGAATTCAAGTAGGGATGGATCGATATGAAAATCTGCGCTGATATCCAACTCTAATATTTATATTGCTGTTATGGTCGATATTTGGAGATATTACACATACATTTCCCTACCCTTTTTCAACACTGAAAAAACGTCCACACGACTGACATTGCTTCTCAGGTTCAGTTAAACATCCCTGAATCCTGCACTGCATCACCATAACTGACCAGCCACCTCCACCTCTCCTCCCGCTCCTGAAACTCAAACACAAAGGACAAAAAGATGGAAATAAATACTGGTTATTAATGACCGATACCAATCTATGTTAAAAAATGACTAACATCGGCTGATAACGACGTTAATTCTAATATATCACGCCTTCCTAATTTGTAGTGTTTTTTGTTTTGTTTTTTACAATCTGAAAAAAACAATGTAGTGTTTTATTAAATTTAAGATATATAAAAGGTCTAAATGTGGTTGAAAGGTGGTTGGCATTGGTCAAACAGGCTAACCAGGTCTGGCTTTCAGGGCCTTTGTTTAGTCTGAATTTGGATGGGACTTCTGGGTTAGCAAAGTACGGTATTATATAGTTTTATGTGGGGTTAAAAAAGGAAGCTCAAATAATAATCAATATTATAAAAATAATAATAAATAAAAAGTAATCTCCAGTGTTTGGAGTGTGGTTATTCTCATACAGTTAAATCTGAATTAATATTGAATTTTGATTTGAAAAATGATGAGGAACCGTGCTGATGATGAAACAAACCTGTAACCTTTTGTTATGTAGTGGTACCCTGAGGTCAGACACCACTGTCCCAACACCCCCATCATCCTGGTGGGCACCAAGCTGGATCTGAGAGATGATAAGGACACCATGGAGAAACTGAAGGAGAAGAAACTCTCCCCCATTACCTATCCTCAAGGCTTGGCCATGGCCAAAGAGATTGGTAACAATTTCATAATCAGATCTTTCTGACTCGCTTTGGTCTCTTTTGTTTAATTAACTTTTTCTTTTTTTTAAATGGCAGAAATAAGTTGCTTTCTCTGTCTGCGCCCACAGGTTCTGTCAAGTACCTTGAGTGCTCAGCCCTGACTCAGCGTGGCCTTAAAACGGTGTTCGACGAGGCCATCCGGGCCGTTCTGTGCCCCCCTCCCATCAAGAAGAAGGGCAAGAAATGCTCTCTCCTCTAAGACCTCCTGCAGTTCGAACGGTTGCAGGGGAACATGAACGCTAGCGGTGGGAGGGTGGCTCAAGACAGGAGAAAAACGCACCAGTATACACTCACAATCAATGTACTTCAGATTCTGTCTTTAAGTGTAGATCAAGCAGTTTTCATGAAAATAAATCACAGGTTCAGATTTAGGTGAAGGGTTTGGGCAATTAAGAGTCCTAATAACTCTTTACTGTAAGACTAAACACTTTTTGAGGCCTTCTAAAATTAATTGGGTGTTTTTCTAAAATGAATTACAGGAAGTATTGAATTTCCTCTTCTACCTGTGGTCCACTTTTATTTTATTTTATTTTTGTTTTTTTGGTTTACAGTCGGATTGTTGTAAGTGGAATGATATTGCCAAATACGTTCTGCACACATGCTGGTTTTTAGTCGAAAATGAGAATTTAGATCTGTCGATTCAGGTCTGTAAAGTTCGCTGTTCATTCAGCTCCTCTTGTCAATGGCATTTTTAACTCACATGTTCACTATCCTGGGAAATCTGTATATCTTTAGATGAGTCCTTAAGCACCATAACGTCTTTGCCACTAGCTTGTCAATCCTAGAACAATTCTTAACGCCCGAAACAGAAGGAGGGGCAAAGATCCAACACCAACAGTGCTATAAATCCCTGAAAAATGTAAAGAATCCAGTATTTTCTGCATTTTGTCTAGTTGAATCTTTTCTTCTTTTTGTTTTCCCTAAAAGTGTGTCAACCACACAGCTGCCTGCTAGTGCAAAAGCTGAAAACATGATTACATATTGGAACAGAAATGTTCAGATGTCTTTGGTGATGGGGGAACAAGAGCACACTTTTAATGCTCTGTGGGCATTTACCGAATACTTTTCATGCAACACTTTGGATTTATTTTCTTCAAGCATCACTACTGGCTAAGCAATGTCACAATGAAGAGAATCTATGCCTGCTAATAACAGTAACAAAGCTACTGTCGGTCATGGTTTAGTAGACAAGTCTAATCATCTTTTATATTCGTGATTTGACTATTTTGTATCATTCAGATGTTACACGCTCACTGTATTGTTTAACTAACACTATGAATATCCTTTTTTTTTTTATTTTTATTACCTCTACAGTTAACGCTACCTTAATCTCCCTACAAGCCTAGCTTTTTGTAAGTAATGCTGATAGCATGTCTGTGCATCATATACTGAAAACTAAGATTAGAAGTGCTACAGTTATATATATTTTTGCCTATTTACAAAATGTATTTGAACTACTAGATCAGGGGTTAAGTACACGTTGCTCATCGGTATTCAGACATCAAGCTGTGCTTTTATCCAAGCCAATGTTGTGACTTTAGTTTTGAGGATTAAAAATTGTCACTTTTTGAAAAAGCCAATAAATTCCTGCAGAAACACTTCTTCTGTTGTACAACTCAATTTTTCACCACTCTAAGAATAATATTTGTATACCTGTTCCTGGAAGGTTGCTTATTTACCATCTATGAAATCCTGTCTAAATTATTTTTATTTTATTTTTTAGTTTAACCCTAAATAGCCATCATTGTATAACTGTTAACCAGGGTAATCCTCTATTTTGAGGTTTAACAAAGCCATTTTTAATTAAACTGGTTAAAACATTTACATACACTTATGAGTTTTTTAAAGGATTTATTTGAGAGGTATCCAAAGTTTGGTCCAATGTGCCATTTGTGTGGCCACCGACCACAAGAATGGTCCAAATGTGGCTCTTCACAGGTGGTTGATGCAGACCATCATTTTTTGAAGCATGAGAATTTGTTTTTTATTCATTGCTGAATAAAACCACCTTAAAATGGAAACTATTAGGCCCAATACAAAGTATATGTCATGTTTTGATGCCAGTTTACAGGGCCACAAACATCCAGCCACTTACTGCAGACTCTGGAGCAACTATGCATTGATCTTGGCTAAAAAGTGAACAAGAGACCCAAGTTAAAAGCTGCTTTTCTTTAAAGCAAGAAAGTAAAAGAAAATACTAACTGCAAATTGTATTTCTTTTGAGACTTTTTGTTTTGGCTTTATGATTATTTACAGACTACTTATTAAAATATTGCTTGTTTTTGATAAGCAGATATAAAATATTCATAAAATCATTTCTTTTTATTAAAATATACATTTTTGAGGCCTGCGAGTGCTTTCAACATGATGACTTGGGGCCAACTTGGTAAAAAAGTTTGGACACCACTGATTTATTCCTGCCATTCTTTTTTTGGAGCAGAATGGTTATTCACAATTTGAATAAATAAAATTTTAACCGTATAGCTGAGGTTAATCTGTTCAACAAGCTTAATGTTGGAATGGTTTATCCTTTCCAAAACAATTTTTATGTGTTAGACAATCAATGTCCTTTAGGAACACTCAACTGTTCCTAAGTTTTAACCATCAGACCCAAACTGCCACCTCCAGATGGAAGAAAATGGGATGTTCAGGGACCAGAGGCCAAAGCCTCCTATGAACTGGGAACTGCTAGAACACCAGTGTCCCTGTCCACAGTCAAGCCAATTATAAACAGGGACAGAGAAAGTGCTGACTTTGTTTGTCCGCAGAGGAAAGCATGAAATGTTCTGTGCCTCTCCAGTTGTCATCCAGAATGTGGGACCATGTTTTAAGAGCAGATGCTTCTGCCATGGGCTTTCGCACATGAATTCACATCTTGAATTCTTCCAGGTGTGGAAGATCAGAAATCACTGACCCCAACTTCAGTCCACACATCAAAAATCTCCCCCAAACTCCTAAATGGGATTTGCAAGGCTGTGCTTCTCCCTGTTGTGCTCTTTATTCTGCCAGTTTTTCCTTCCACTCAACTTTTCAAAACTATAGCCAGATACAGAGACAGCTTCTTTAACAATGACCTGTGGCTTACTCTTCTTGTGGCAGGAGTGTATTCAGCCAGATTAAGATATTTTGTACCAAGTGATTCTAAAGGGAACTAATATAAGACTTTTAAATTCAAAGCAGTGTAAGAAATCCAGCTAATTAAAAATAATCTGTGTTAATCTAGTATAATCCTGGTCCTGCTCCAACCATATCCAGCTTCAAAAGATACAAAAGTGAAAATATTTGGGCATACATTCAGATACAGGGCTGAATAAAATACAACAGCAAAGATGACATGCTTGATTTTATTTTTGAATCATAAACAAATACATTTGACACCATTCCTACTTCTTATGCAACTCTTACAGCTTAGAAATTATAAGTCTAAAGTCATTTTTATTACCAACATTCAACAATGTCATGTCAATTAAATGTGCAATTTATTAACCCCACTTAGGGTCGGTAATGCCTATGGCACAAACTTTACATCTCCGAATGAAAAGTTGATTCAAAGGCTTTCAGCCTGTAAGGTCATTTTTTCACATTTCTCATCTTCAGAAGCTCACTAGCTGCCTGGTAGCAGCTCAGGAATCTGTAAATCGCAACAAAGTCCCTGAAGTTGTAGGTATGCTGGCAAAAGACGAAAGATAAACTGTTAGAAAATCAGAATAAACTCAAACTCTATCCGAACATAATCCGAACAGCTCATAAAAGTTAATCAGAAAGTAGAGGATTAGATAACTCTGCTTGATATTTGATATTTTACAGAACCTACCAGCATTATCAATTGGTTGTAAAAAACAAACTAAATTTACCTTTCTACCAATTCTGCCCCAACAATGTCATGGACATGGTATTTTATAGGAAATTTCACTTGTGAGGTTGTGCGTCGCTCCTCTAAATCGGCTCGTAACACTTTGCTATATTTGGACTTCTTCACCATGCCAAGCACCACTTTACGGCCTGAAAGGTAAAAAGGTGTCAGACAGCACAAAACAAACTCCTAAAAGGTGGAGAATGCCCTACATCCGGCACAAATTAATCTGTGGTGAACCTCTAATAATAATCATGCAAAGACCAACCTTGAATAAAATACTTTGTGAATTTGCCAGAGTTGGGAATGGAAAGCCACCAGCTGCCGGCATCCCTCACGGTCAGAACCCCTGACTTCACCAACTGCCTTGGTGGCGAGAAAACAAACAAAGTGCTGATCTCTGAAAATACTGCAAATAAAAACAATGATTTGTTTTCTTTTTGCCGTGTTGATAATCTAAAATATCAATCAATACGTCACAGATTGAGGGTTTTTCGTACGTTATCTCCGAGTCTGTGAAGAGAAACTCTTTCAGCATCTTGTCTTTGCTGAAGCTAAGATCTGGGCAGGAGGACACCACTTTCTCCAAGAACTTGTCAACAGTTGTTTGCGTTACTTTCCCCTCTTCGCCAGCCAGAACTTTGGCCTTGTAGTCTGATGCAAAAACCAGCCCGAACGCTTCAGAGTCAAACCCGAGCTGGAACATCAGCAGCTCCCCGCTCTCCTGGAGTTTTTTCTGCTCAGCAAAAAGAAGTCATAGAAGTCAGGACTTCAATCAAAAACGCAGAGCCTTGCAAGATAAATCACATCTCTTGAACTTTTCGTCATGTTTTAACCACAAACTATTGGATTTAATTTGACTATTATGTGATAGATAACGTTTTTCACAATTCTGCAGTGGAAGGTAAATGATGGGTTCCAGTTTTGATGTTTTAATCAAATGATCTGAAAAGTGTGGCATGCATTTGTATTCAGCCTTTACCCATTATTGACTCACTTCCATTATAAATTTTTCTTCATTATTCATATATTTTGCAGAAGAATATTTCCAAGTCTTGCATGTGGAACAGAAAGTTTAATATTGGTCTCATCTGCTCTCCCAGCCATATCTTGCTAGGTTTGCATTTGTGCCATATCCCATCTGGGATATGGCACAAACCGAGATTTCCAAAGCTTGGGTTGCTTTTCAACAACTACCTGTCGGTGGTTCTTTAACAAACCTCTGAGGCCTCCTCAAAATAGCTGAATTTATTACACTATAGCTGTTAATTAGGTGACTTCTATAGGTAACTGGTTCCACTGGATTTTAATTGTTGAACGGGGTAAATACAAAAACATGTCAAACTTTGCTCTTTTTTTTTTGTGAAACTGTTTCCTTCAGCTTCATGGTCATGCATTACTTTTTGTTGGTCTATCACATAAAATCCCCATAAAATAAATGGAAGTTTGTGGCTGCACTATGACAACATGTTAAATTATTAAAACTCAGACAGCTGGCTTACCACTTCCTTATCCACCAGGGTCTTGTCATCGTGTATGCTGTACAGCTGGTGCTTCAGTACAATTGGAGGCAAGGTGTCGTTAAAGAGCTTCCTGGGAAATAGTGTCATTAGGTGCTCCAAGGTAGATTTCATGTCAGCTGGTGCTTTTTAGAGGAAATATGGGAGGGCGTTTGTACAGGTGGCATTTTTTTTTTCTTTCAGTAAATTTAGAAACGGTTTTCCAGGTCACTCACCACCTGCTTCGTCAACAGCCCCAAACGTTTCTGTGCCATTTCTCTTTTTCTTTACTTTGAAAGCGTCGGAAATCAGAGCCCGTTTTCTGTTCATATCTGAAACAGAAATAATACAGAAATACCGATTTTCATCCAGATGACCTTAGCAGACTCTGGATATTATTTTTATTTAAAGCTAAGGTACCTTCTTACCCCAGATACGACCTACTAGATGTGTTTGTAAGAACTACGGTTTTTTCTAAAGATTAACGTTAGCCAAGCTAACAATATTAGCGGCGCTAATTCAAGAGCAAACGTTTTTGCTAAGCTACCTAAAACCGTCACCTTTTAATTATTGTATAGAGTGAAGGCCCATTCTCGCAATTTACCATGTTAAAGAACCTTACCGTTGTTCATAAATCCATTAAGTAAACCAAATTTAAAGCTTCCTTTATAAATTATTATGTCAAATGTGGGTAAAATGTCGCGGGTGCCACCCAGTGGATCAGTTTGGAATAACATCCGGAAATTACGTAGAGTTTGTTTTGTAGCATGTAATGCTAGTTAGCAGTCCCGCTAATTTAAAATCACGTTAGCGACCTTTTCTGGACCCACAAGATATAATAAATTACGTGCCTTTTGTTCGCAGTAAGGAACAAAGTGACACATGAGCTGTTTTGTTGTTTACTTTTGTTAAAAGGTAAGTTTTGATTTATTTACCCGTAATTTTAGTTGCTTCTAAGATGCTTATGTGATGAAATGAAAACCTTAAACAAAATGGTTAATACATCAAAAGTGTGCATATGCAAGTGATACAGTGGAGGCAAACTTTAAAAAGCTAACGCTACGTTTGTATTACGCAGATTGCAACCTCATTTTAATTAAATTCATTTGTATCATGTGTGTATTAATTCTACACACAGATTCAAATTCAAAAATACTTTATTAATCCTAAAGGGAAATTAAATGTTGTTGTAGCTCATATTATGAAGGTTTCCTCAAAGAGCCGTTGTAGATGCTGATGGCTGTGGGCAGGAAGGATCTCCTGTAGCGCTCCGTCTTACAGTAGATCTGAAGAAGCCTCTGACTGAAGACACTCTGTTGTTGTAGGACAGTCTCATGAAGAGGATGCTCAGGGTTCTCCATAATGTTCTTCATTTTATGAAGAATCCTTCTTTCCACAATGATCTCCAGAGGTTCCAGAGGAGTCCTCAGAACAGAGCCAGCCTTCTTTATCAGCTTGTTGAGTTTTTTTAAGTCCCTGGCTCTGATGCTGCTACCCCAGCAGATGATGGCAGAAGAGATCACACTTTCCACAACAGACTTATAGAAGATATGCAGCATCTTGCTGCAAACACCAAAGGACCTAAGCTTCCTCAAGAAGTACCTGTACTCAGCTTCTTGTCCATCTCTGATCCACCCCACGACTGCAGAATCATCCGAGTATTTCTGCAGATGACAGGAGTCTGTCTTGTACTGGAAGTCTGAGGTGTACAGAGTGAAAAGGAATGGTGAGAGTACAGTCCCCTGTGGTGCTCCTGTGCTGATGACTACCAGGTTAGACTCACAACCCTTCAGTCTCACAAACTGTGGTCTGTTTGTCAGGTAGTCTTTGATCCAGGAGATTGTTGAGGCCTCCACCTGAGACTTCTGGAGTTTCTGACAAAGCAAATCAGGTTGGATTGTATTAAATGTTCTGGAGAAATCAAAGAACATGATCCATGTATATCTTTGAGTAATTTCATATTTTAAGGCCTTAAATTTAAGTATTTTGTATAATACTACAGGCATTTTGGGCATTTTGCATCTTTGGGTTTATGTTATTTATTTATTGTCAGTCATGTAATGTAATTTTGGACCTTCCTTACTTGTATTTCTTGGATCCATTTAGTTTTAATTTGAGAACAATTTGAAAATCTAAAATACTTTTTCAAAAATGTTTTTAGATAAACTTTGTAATGCTTGTTGTTTATGTCTCAGATCAAGCTCTTTTCTGCAACAGGAATGGACCGGCACAGATCCCGCAGCCCCGTTATCAGCTCCCAACACCACTATTCACCAAACAAACGAGGAGATAACAGGAGAGCAAAACACTGTGACGCTGCACACTTCAGACCCACAAATCACCACTGACACCATTCCAGTGCAACTCCAGAGCAAACCCCACCCAGGTCCCAGACATTATGCACAAGGAGGGAAGCGTATGAGAGAGCCTTTCCGTTTTACAAGCAGCCTGTGGAAGTGGGCTGTTTCTCCCTGGACTCTCAGCGTAGGTTTTTCAATGACAGCAGGCAGATGAGATACTACGTGGAACCTGACAGAAGTCCTAATTTTGATCTGAGCGACGGGTACAGGGGACGTTATGTGAAAAGGGACGAAAACGTAAAGGAAAAGCTGGACCACATTCTGCGGTGGATTGTAGCCAACAGATCAAAGCTGAAATCCAAACTGTCCCCAGACGCTTCATGGTGAGTTCTTTCGACAGTTTATAAATTAAAGAAGAAAACTTTAGTATAAGAGTGAAATTGTTCAATTCTGGCTAATTTTCAGATGACAGAGGAATACATTCACTACTACATGCATTAATACAAGAGAAATTAATGCACTGTCACACTTGCCCAAAAATTATCTTCAATCCCATCCCTTCCTTTCGGATTAGCTTTAATTTGACCCACCTCTGCTCCTCTCAGCCCTCTAGACTTCGACTTTGTGACTTGGCGCGGCCACCTGACCAAGCTGCTCACTACGCCGTACGAGACCAGGGAGGGCTGGTTGCTGGCTGTGACCAGGTTTAACGGCACGCTCTACATCAGCGAGGTGGAGACCGAAGCTGCTCGCAGAGAACGAGAGAACCGCCCTGAGAGGAACCAGGAGATGATGTACTGGGGATACAAGTTTGAGCAGTACATGTGTGCAGGTAGGTGGCTGTTTGCTTTGTTTTTAATCAGAGATATTAGCCTTCCTATAACATAGGCTCAGCTAGTTTATGGCAAGGTGGATTTGTAATTACTTCAGTTTTTAGATTAAATTTGTCATTTTCAGGAAAAGAAAACCACAGATGATGCCACCAAGATGACGCTATGTGAAATATGCATAGATAAAAATCTGCAAACGGTGTAAATATACATTTAAGCAAGATTAATTTGAAAGCATCAAGCTACAAAAATATTTGCATAGTTTTTTGGGGGTTTTTTTGCTAAATTTATAACAGGTTGCTTTAAAAAACTAATATAAATAATCACAGCTAGAAATACATCAATAAACTTAAGGTAGACAACTTAACTTGGCAACTAGTACACATATTTTCCAGAAAGACCTTCAGATTATTTTAAGGTTGGTTACATTTGCCACATTATAGAACTTTGAGGTGGCAAAAGTGACAAAATAGTAAAAAGTGTCAGTTTCAGTACCTGACATGTTGTCCTTTCCACCAATATAAGATTTATGAACAGATCAACAGAAAAAAAAACTCAGGAGGAAAACAATGACAAAAATCCGCAAATTATTCTAATATAGTGAGAGAAGAATACATTTTTTATGACGAAACAAATCATTTATTTTAAAAGAGCTTAAACTAAATTTTCCACTGAATAAATCAACTTTATTTGTAAAACAGTTAAAATAACAGAGATGACTGAAGAGCTACACAAGATATCCTCCAAAATGGACAAAAATTTGTGGAAACAGTCGGGAACTTACTTGTGTCCCTTCTACCCTTCTTCGACGTGTCTTTTATTCCTGTTTTTTTTCCCCAGTTTTCACATTTAAAGCCTGACCACTTTAGACATAAGTGCCATAAATTCATGTTGAACGTTTGTGTTTTACGTTTTAAAATCAATCTAAAGCACTGGGAACAATTTCAAGTTGAGTCCGGAATTTTTGAAGAAAAATGTGTAGGACCACATGAACAGACTCTAAAGGGATCACCTTTGACATCACCTGCAGATAAAACGTACAGTGAGCCTGACCCCAGCGGAGTGGTCAACACCAACGAGGCCTTCTGCACTGTGGTCCAGACCCGACTCACAGATCACAAACTTCTGTTCTCTGGCGAGGTGGATTGTCGGAACAAAGATCCTGATGCTCCACCTCCTCCTGCCTGTTACGTGGAGCTGAAGACCTCTGCAGAGATCTGCACCCCCAAACAGCGCAGCAACTTCCACAGGTCATTATCTCACCAGTAGTTTCTACTTGATCTGTTTTCTATGGATGCCTATCATGCCTCTTATTATTTTGACGGGTGCATCAGGTTTAAACTGTTGAAGTGGTGGGCCCAGTCTTTTCTCCCTGGAGTTCCTCGGGTGGTTGCAGGTTTCAGGGATCATGATGGGATTGTTGTTTCTGTGGAGACTTTTCAAATCTCCAAGATTTCCCAGTTCATCAAGGTAGGAAAAGTTTTAAAACATTCATTCCTTTAAGATGCCAAGACAGTTGTGGAGTTAAATCTATCTGCAGATTTCAGTAATTGCAAGTCTTGTCTTTTTTCTTTCAGAATGAATATAACTGCTGGAAGCCAACAGTTTGCATAAACTTCTGCTGTGATTTCCTGTCTTTTGTAAAGCATGAAACTACTGCAGACAATCCTAGGTGAGGTTAATTGAAAAGCAAGAATTTTCAGTTATAGGGCAGAATAATGGACAGAAATGAAAGCTGATGTCTCATCTGAGTATACATCTAAAGTTTGATGAGTTTCGACGGGGATTGGCTACTAAGATGTTTTTTAAGTCACCGTTTAAAAAATGCACTGCTGCCTAATATAGAAAGTAACCATGTTGTTTTGGATCAAACAGACAGAATTGCCAGGTTGTTTGCTATTGCAAGGTTTCATTATGCCAACATCGCTCAGAGGGCTAGTTGAAACAAAAGCACAGCCTTGTTTTACCCTATTGTGTCTGTATGGCGTTTGAATATTACCACTCCTTTTTTCCAAAGTAGGAACATTAACAGGAAAGATGTAGTTACTTTATGCTGACTTACTGCATGCACTTTGTAATGAATTTGTCTTACATTATTTAAGGTGTTACTGATCTTTAATCTGTTTCAGAAAGTCGTTTCTAAAAGATAAAATTAGACGCTCTGGATTAAAATCTTCTTCTTACCTGTTTTAAACTTTATTTTGAAGAACACCACAACCAGTCATGGATGGTTAGGTCTGATTTTTATAAAATATTTCCGTTTCAGTGTTGTGTACCTGTTTTCCTGGGAACCACACAAGGATGTGACCTACTCAGTCCACTGGGACTCCCAGTATTCCTTCCTGCCCGACTGGTACATTAAGGAAATGACTTGTCTGGAGAGTAACACCATCACCTTTGACATTACCAATGGCCATCCTCATTCAGGGTTCCTGTGCTGTCTGGAAAAGTAGGATTAAAGTATTTTCTAGATGTTGAAGATTAAAAACCTCCAGATTTATTTCTTTTTCCACCATCAGTAAGTTGTATTCTCTTAACTACCGCCTCTAATTTTTGCAATGACAATTGTGGAAATAACATTTTGTATTTATATTTCTGAAAATAAGTTTTTAAAAAAAATCAAGATTTTGAAATGAAAAGTGCATATGAACTCTGAACCCTGAGGTTTTCTTTGACAGAATACAAAAGTTCACCAAATGTTTCCAATAATTGCTTCATTTTCTGAGGAGCTTTTTAATCAAAAACATTGTTCTTTGTTTCATGCATGGCAATTTAAAATAACAGTCTGTAAATAAATAAATATTTCATAGAATTTATTGTTCCCTTATAATAGTAACCTTGAGTTAGAAAGCATTAGGTTAATGAAGTGAAATAAAAAAAAAAGATATTAAATTGTAATGAAAAAAAAAATACATCAAATAATCAAATCATTATTTTCTTTCTTTAAAAGTATTTAATGTAAACCTATATTTAAGATTTTTTTAAATAAATAAATAAGACAATAACTGACACTTATGGTGTAATCTAGTAATTGTCCAAATGTGTGTCCTTTTGCTTTGTTTTGATAAGTTCTCTACATTTCTGTTAGGCTTTACTCCAGTACAAAGAAACGTCATGAAACAGTGCAGCACATTGTTACAGTCAGCGGCAGCTCAAACTTTCAGTTACCAAATAAGAGCTGGAGAGAGAAAACATTGATACATTCGACCGCAGCACCAAGGAACCTTAAATAATGGAAGACAAAATGCTGAAAATTACAAAGATTAAGACAGGAAACAGTTTCCATAGTAAAACTTCCACCACGTCTTGAGGCACTTGTGTATCATTAACAGTGTAACTTATTGTACAATTACCTCTGACCTCCATGTCTGTTAATATCCGCTTTAAATGCTTGCAGTTATTGTTAAAAAGGAAGTGATTTCTATCATTTCTAATTCGAATGATAATTTTCATAAAACCATCACAGAAATCACAGCTTTTTTATGACAGTCCTATCCACACTCCGGCTACAATTTTTTTTTTTGTACTTTCTAAGCAGGGAAACATAAACGTGAAAGTTTCATAGTTTAAAGCACAAGTTAGGAGAAGATCCAGTGCATCAAAATACGACTATAAGTATTTAGTAGTCTCTAAAAGTACAGCAGACTCATTATATGGTGAGATTCATTTTAGGCGTTCCAATTTATCAAAAACAGCAAGATTGGCCCTTTTCAGATTACCCAGAATTGAACTGGGTTATTACTAACTAGAAATAGTTTGTGCCCGTGTGATTTTTTTGTTTTTGTTTGGTCCTTGAGGCAGGCTTGCAAACTGTATTAGATTTTCATCCAAGTACAAAAAACATTTGCTTTAATTAGTTAATACTACATTGTCCTATTGGAAAACAGTAATACAGCTGCTGTTTAAGAAGGCTCAAATGTGGAAGTAAAATAAAAAAGTAATCTGTCTGCATAGATGGGATCTGTTAGAAGCTCTGGTGGGTTTTAAACCCATCAGTGGTCTAGATACATATTGTATGCATTCCCAGAAATCAGTCGCCTTACTGGCATCAAGTCTAACTCTAATTACTTAAGACGATAATTTACTTCGAAGCGTTAATATAAATCAGTAGCAGGCACTGTGCTCTATTCAAGCAGAAGCTCTCAGTGCGTCGGCTTTTTGTTCAGGCCCATGACTCTGAAGGTGGCGGCGGTGATCTTCTCATAAACTACAAACATGAGGGCGGCTGTCAGCACAGTCTGCAGCAGCTTGGCCTCCAAGCCTTTGTACAAACCAAGAAAGCCATACTTCCTGCAAGAACACAGAACCGTTAGTGGCCAGCAGCCCATTTTCATTACCAATCGCGTAACGGCACCCCTCACTTGATCCGGTCCATGAAGAGGAAAAAAATGTTGGAGATGCTCCCCATCAGGCCTCCTTTGCCGTCGCCTTTATACTGACCGAACTGATGAAGAGCAAAGTGGAGGTTACTGGAATCCAACAATTTATTGAGAAGTGAACATGAATTTAAGTAAGAAAAACATCTCATCCAGTTAGCATTTGTGAAAAGATTTCAGGAATACTAATGTTATACTAATACTAATACTAATGCTAATGTTACTTTCAGAATTCTACTGGAAAAAGAGAATAATTAAATGTTGCATGAAGTATTTACCCTCAGGATGGCCTGGATGGTTTGGAGGGGATATGTGGCTGTGGTAGCGATGGCCTTGGCAATTGCTCCAATGAGAAAGATCTTTGCTGAGGATATCTGTGCCCTGAGATAAAAATGTAACAATTTTCCCAGTAATTGCTCGACTGTGACAAAAGTGGAATTACAGAACAAAATAATCCTGAAGCATTTGCGTTTCAAATTAGATGTGAAAATGTTGCAGCCTCCAGTCATTTGGTGACTTCCATTTGTGTTGCTGTATCTTCTCACCTTCCTGCCTCCCTTGCCTGCCTTCCTCTTCATGGCTTCATAAATCATGAACTGCACAGCCGGGTTGACCACGAGGATGAGAGAGGGCAGGATGCCGTTCCACAGAGTTCCCACTCCCTCGTCGGCAATGATCTGCGAGAAAGCATCTACAAGGAGGAAAGCCAAGGTGTTGGAGAACTCAAAGTTACATAAAGAACAACATCTGAAGTGTTTTAATTCAAATACAGAGAGGTACACGCACTAAATATGCCTCTGTACTGGGTTTGGTGGAGGTCTTCATTTCTAAACCTCACCCCCTGCAGCTTCAGTCGGGTGTTGACTACCCACATGGGAGTGGTCAGGATCACATTCACCACACCTGCATGAACATACGATAGTCAGATAACACAGTTCACATTGAAACGTGGTGGCAACATCATACTGTGGAGATGCTTTTCTTCACATACAGGTCCTTCTCAAAATATTAGCATATTGTGATAAAGTTCATTATTTTCCATAATGTCATGATGAAAATTTAACATTCATATATTTTAGATTCATTGCACACTAACTGAAATATTTCAGGTCTTTTATTGTCTTAATACGGATGATTTTGGCATACAGCTCATGAAAACCCAAAATTCCTATCTCACAAAATTAGCATATTTCATCCGACCAATAAAAGAAAAGTGTTTTTAATACAAAAAACGTCAACCTTCAAATAATCATGTACAGTTATGCACTCAATACTTGGTCGGGAATCCTTTGGCAGAAATGACTGCTTCAATGCGGCGTGGCATGGAGGCAATCAGCCTGTGGCACTGCTGAGGTCTTATGGAGGCCCAGGATGCTTCAATAGCGGCCTTTAGCTCATCCAGAGTGTTGGGTCTTGAGTCTCTCAACGTTCTCTTCACAATATCCCACAGATTCTCTATGGGGTTCAGGTCAGGAGAGTTGGCAGGCCAATTGAGCACAGTGATACCATGGTCAGTAAACCATTTACCAGTGGTTTTGGCACTGTGAGCAGGTGCCAGGTCGTGCTGAAAAATGAAATCTTCATCTCCATAAAGCTTTTCAGCAGATGGAAGCATGAAGTGCTCCAAAATCTCCTGATAGCTAGCTGCATTGACCCTGCCCTTGATAAAACACAGTGGACCAACACCAGCAGCTGACACAGCACCCCAGACCATCACTGACTGTGGGTACTTGACACTGGACTTCTGGCATTTTGGCATTTCCTTCTCCCCAGTCTTCCTCCAGACTCTGGCACCTTGATTTCCGAATGACATGCAGAATTTGCTTTCATCCGAAAAAAGTACTTTGGACCACTGAGCAACAGTCCAGTGCTGCTTCTCTGTAGCCCAGGTCAGGCGCTTCTGCCGCTGTTTCTGGTTCAAAAGTGGCTTGACCTGGGGAATGCGGCACCTGTAGCCCATTTCCTGCACACGCCTGGGCTCTGGATGTTTCTACTCCAGACTCAGTCCACTGCTTCCGCAGGTCCCCCAAGGTCTGGAATCGGCCCTTCTCCACAATCTTCCTCAGGGTCCGGTCACCTCTTCTCGTTGTGCAGCGTTTTCTGCCACACTTTTTCCTTCCCACAGACTTCCCACTGAGGTGCCTTGATACAGCACTCTGGGAACAGCCTATTCGTTCAGAAATTTCTTTCTGTGTCTTACCCTCTTGCTTGAGGGTGTCAATAGTGGCCTTCTGGACAGCAGTCAGGTCGGCAGTCTTACCCATGATTGGGGTTTTGAGTGATGAACCAGGCTGGGAGTTTTAAAGGCCTCAGGAATCTTTTGCAGGTGTTTAGAGTTAACTCGTTGATTCAGATGATTAGGTTCATAGCTCGTTTAGAGACCCTTTTAATGATATGCTAATTTTGTGAGATAGGAATTTTGGGTTTTCATGAGCTGTATGCCAAAATCATCCGTATTAAGACAATAAAAGACCTGAAATATTTCAGTTAGTGTGCAATGAATCTAAAATATATGAATGTTAAATTTTCATCATGACATTATGGAAAATAATTAACTTTATCACAATATGCTAATATTTTGAGAAGGACCTGTAGTACAAATGGAGGTAAATAAATAAAGGGGAATCCTAAAAGTAAACAAGTTGTAGGCTGGAGACTCTCTACTGGCAACAAAGTTCACAACCTTGAACGTGCAGCCAGAGTTACAATAAAATGGTTTAGATCAAACCATAATACCCCAGCGAAGGTCTAAGGTCCAGATTCAACACAGAATCTATGAAAAAACTTGAAAATAAATTGTCCTAGACATTCTCCATCTAATCTGAAAGATCCACGCATGGATTTTCCTCCATTTGAGGTATGAATACCTTTCCAAGGCAATGTAAACTAAAGCTAACAGAAAAGTAAAAGAGTAAAACACAAATACTTTTTAATTTGCATTAAATAAACGCAAACCGCTCAGCAATTTCCTTTAATACTGCAGCATGTTTGGTTGCTTAAACTGAAAATGAGCATCACTTTAGCATGTTTACCTGCTACCATCCCCATCAGCAGGTCCTTCCCAGGTCTGGGCTTGCCTGGTCCAGATGCAGCTGCCTTCTTCAGTGCATTGAAAGTGTAGAAGTAGACAAAGTTGGAGCAGCAAAGGCTGGAGATGACTGGAAACCAGCTTCTGTACAGAGCCAAACTGAAAGAAGTGGTGGAGAAGTTTAGATGCAGAATTACATGCATCTCTGGAGAAACCACACTTGCTTCTACTGAAACTGCATTGTTTTACCATGAAAGTTCAGTGACGTAAGATCCAAAACAAATGAACTTACAAGCCCTCTTCTTTTGCAATTTCAGCCAAAATGACAGGAGTGGACTGAGACTTTCGTTTGTCATCCACTGAGAAGAAAACATCACAATATCAGGACTCCTCTGAGCCAGAGGAATGTTACAAAGCAACAACTGTAGCCATATATGTCAGCTGGCTACTCCCAGCAGGTGATCTCTGCTTGACCTTTCTAATTGGTAACAGATGCTCTACAAGCGAGGGGTGTTAAGTTTGTACCACAAAGATGTTCCTGGCATGAAACCATCCTTATACTTTATGCACTGTCTCTAAATAGACTGAATGGATGGTAAGACAACAAATCCTTAAGCTGAAATCCTTCACATTTTATGTTAAAAGGATTTTAGCATATATTTACATGTTCAGACCTACAGTCACTGTAAAAAGAAAGTTTATTATGTTCATATTGAGGATTTAACATATCAGGATATAGTAAAATTGATCTGGTCTTTACACAGTTCTAAATTAATCTAACCCTCAGGGAAAAAAAACACAGAGAAGCATTTAGTCATTCATTAAACAAAATGGGTGCCCAGGTCCAGTCCTCGAGAGCTACTGTCCTGTAACTTTTAGATGCATTCCTTCTCCAACTCACCTGAATGAAATGGCTAAATTCCCTCATCAGCATTTAGTTATTAAGGTCCCCAGAGGCCTGGTAAACACCCATTCATTTGATTCGGGTGTATTTTAGAAGGGATGCATCTAAAAAACTAAACCTGGAAACCCTTACACCGAAGATTATGGCACAAGTAGGTTTGCAAAGATGCATCTGAATTAATCTCTAGATTTCTGCAACCATTTTCGCTTGTAAGACAAGACAAAAGTAGGGAGTATTGCCTATAATGGACAGACATTAATAAACAAAACACAGCACATCTGCACAAACACATCATACCAACTGTCAAGCACGGTGGTGGAGGGGTTATGATTTGGTCAGTCACTGAGATAACCATTAACGTCTCTGCAAACCAAAGTATGTTTAAATCAAATTAAAGGCTATAATGGCTGAAACTGGGTCATCAACAGGACAATGACCCAGAACACAGCGGCAAATTTGCAACAGGTTGACTGACAAGAAAATAATCCTGGTGTTGCAATGGCCCAGTCAAAGCCCAGACCTCGACTTTAAGAGGGCTGTGCTCAGAAATATGTCTGAACACCTTCATGAAAGGATGCAATGTTGCAAAAAACAGTGAACCAAGGGTCCTCCACAATAATGTGAGAGTGATAAAGTCATGCAGAAAAGGACTACTGAGAGTTATTTCTGCTAAAGGTGGCTTTAACAAGCTATGGAATCATGGCGTGACTACACATGGCTTCTCCCTTTTGGCTTCATTTAGTTTAATGAACAATGACACTGCAGGAGCATTATGGGATACCTGGGATTAGAATATTTTTAAAACCTAATAAAAAACTTTTTTTTTTTGTTAAGTCCTGTTGGCAACAGGTAACTAATATCCAACATCATAACAACCCAAACTCACCCTGCAATCTGCTTTTAGCTGTATCCAAAGGGAAGAACACTGTCATGGCTGTCACACTCCCCTGGAAGATAAGACATTACATCACCACCTGCAAAGACATCCACCACTACAACACACCAACCCGCTCTGTCACTCCATATTTTTATTTAAATCATTCTGCTTCCTCCCATGAAGAAGTTCAATATCAGGACGGCTCACCATTGCACCTGCCACCGCATGGACCAGCGTCTCGTAGGACAGGAGGCCGACAACAGAGCCACCACTGTTGGACATCTCTGCTGGATTTTCCCGGTGAAACCTCCGCAATTAAAAAGTCGGGGGAAGTAGCCAGGAAGAGACCCGGAGGAGGGCAGCTGGGAGTCGGCCAGACGGGTTCTGACGCGGTGGGAACAACTAGTTTTTACTGCTACAACTGCATGATGTTGGTCCGAAGGTCGGAGATCAGGAACAGAAAGGAACTAAGACAGAAAAGAGACAGTGTTGACAGATTCATCTTCAGGTTTATTCAGTAAATCACCAAAAGAGGCGTTGAGCCACCTGCTGGACAGGAGGATTATTACACCATTTGAAAAGCTGTGGCCTGTTGGCGACAGTAAACAAAACGGAGGTTTTACCATGTTCTTAAATTAGAGAAAGATTAATGGATCGCACATTCCTCTAATGAAGCATGGTGGTGGCACCACCATGCTGCGAGGATATTATTTTCTTCACAGAGCAAACAGTGCTGCAAACGAGATTGAATTTGATTGTTCACGTATCATTGTCTATTCCCTTTTTTTTTTAGAAATTTTGAAATGAATGTGTTTTAGTAGAAAAACACCTAAATTTAGTCTTGTTTTATTGCTTATATAAAACAGAGCAATAAAATTTATATATTCTAACTGAGGAAAGGTGAGGACACCCACCACCTCGCTAATGCTATCCTCTGGTTGAAAAGGTGTCGGTAAGATGCTTGTAGACATCTACCAGTCTCTGACATCAGTCTGAAGATGGTTTTTGTTAGATGTTTGAAGGTTGTGTACTTTTTGGCATGTTCAGCCTATTTGAAGTCATTTCACAGCGTCTCAATGAAATCAAGATGTGGGCTTTGATTTAGCCCAGTACTTTCCATGCCTGGTTTTAGCCAGTCCTATGTGGATTTACTGGTATATTTTCTCACATTTCCATAAGCATAATCAGACACATAATACAATTGTGGATTGCATAGTGGAGTATCCCCAAACCATGACACTTCCAGCTCCATGCTTCATATTTGGGATGAAATTTCCTGCAATGCTGCATTTGATTTATGTCAAAATGTCCTCTTTACTGGTGTCCAAATAATTCAGTTTTAGTCTCAGCTGTTTAAGGACATTTTATAAGGAGTCCTGGTATTTGTCTTATGTTCTACTGTCCGGCCTTAATGTCTTTCTTAGAGAGCAAAGGTTTCCTCTTCACACACCTCTCATGAATGTTAAAAAATCTTTCTGATTGCACAGGCACTTTCATAGCAAACACATAGATCCTGATGCAGCTCTTGTGATGGAATTTTAGGCTTTTTGGAGACTTCTTTCTGGCAAACTGCTCCTGGGATGGACATATTTGGATGACCCCTCCATCACCTGTTGGCAATTGTTTTGAATGTCCCTTTCTTAAAGACTAGTTTTTGCAAAGTGAAATATCTGATTTCAAAATCATTCCATAAATTTTTAAATCCCTTATAAGACTCATAAACTGGTTAATTCTACCTTCTGAAGGCTTCAGGCAGATCGTTTACACTTACCTTGTAGTTCACTCTATCCAACAGTCACGAGCAGACTGAGATAAATGTCTAAAGGTTTAAGCAGGGCAAATCTCCTTCAGAACGCCTAGTGACAGTGTTGTAATCATGTGCATGGAAAGCATATGTGTAATTTTAGCCATTTTAGGTGGGAATAAATGTGAGGGTGTAATAATTCATTCTACCCTATAAACAGAATCGTAATGCCTTTTACAAAATGTTTAAAAAATGTTTTCTTTATTTTTCATTACTTTACATAATACTTCAATTTCTCATTATTGTTAAAATTCATATTAAACATCAAGATGCCCATATTGTATAGATTACAAATTAGTTAACTTGACAGAGATTTGGTATTAATCTTTTAAATTAAGATTTCATAAAGTTCAGTTAATTATTTAGGATTTGTTGAACAAAAATTTAATTTAGTAATGTACAGAAGGACCATAAAGGAAATGAGAATGCTCTGATATTATGTTCAAGGTCTTGAGATCTCATTGTGAGCTCTGGGTAAGACACGTTGATAAGTGGAGCAGGAAGTGATGCAGCTGTCAGCAGGGAGCTGGACTTTGCTTTTGTTTTATTGCTAAGCATCTCGCACACCCAGTGATCACTTTGTGTGCTCGGGTCCTCAGTCGCCATCACTCATTTGACACGAGTGAAGGGCAAAAACAGGAGAAATAGCAGGATTCTGAAAAGTTTTCAAAGATGTCTCGGTACCACAAGGCAGCGATTGATGGCAACGTAGACCTGTTGAAGGAGGCCACAAGGAAGCACCTGAACACTGCTGATGACGATGGCATGACTCCCACCCTGCTGGCTGCTTTTCACGGACACGTTGAGGCTCTTCAGCTCATATGCAGCAGAGAGTAAGCTTGATGAACTTCTCTATTTCACATGGCTTATATAGACAAAGTCCTTATTTTTACTTGACATGTTTAAAACCTCATATTTGAAACGTTTTAGCTTTCACTAAAGCTGTAAATTGCTCCTATAGAGCAATTAACTAGGTTAACTACTGGAAAGTAAATTGTATTGAAATGTAATCTTCCTGTTCAATCTTTTTTATAAAATTTTTTTGCTAAAACAATTATCACTCACCTCATTGCCATGAAGAGAAATCTAATTTTGCCGACTGGACTCTTCTCTGTCATGAGCTGACCTAAAAGATTAGTCATCCAAATCCATGCTTTAAAACAATAAAGCCCTTCATCTGTCCATGAACCCCTTCCACCCCCACTGCCTCCCACTGTCAGCTCAACAAAAGATGGACAAAAACTTGTGAAACTCAGAGAAGATATGTTTGAGATATTTTGCTGGACACAACCTGCATACAATAGAAAATGTGGTCAAAATCCTTTTATTTTGATCATTACAGCAAGAGCTGGAATTACTGATAAGATGATGAAGAAAGGGTTGCCTTTCCTCACGTTTTGATTAATGTGACAAAGTATTTAAGAACTCAAATTCATAATAACTTATCAACTACTTTCACAATGTTAAGTAATGTGTTACTAAATTATTTTTAGTAACACATTACTAAACATTTTTAGATTTCTCTTTGTTGCTGTTTGTGTTCCTGTGAAGAAGGGTGGAAAGCAACAGACAGCAAATAGCCTTACAGAAACTAGAAACAGAGATATGGGGAGGTTGTGTATCATTTCATGGAACCAGCAGCATACATTTATAGCTCCCCTCCAGTTCTTGTAATAAAACTTTATTGGCTGACAAGGTACACACTGGACGTTGCCATAGCTCTTCCTCACAAACAGTCAAACCTGTCACATCCAGCAATGTAAAAACGGTTGTAACTCCTAACCCCTAATATGTTCCCCAGATCTTTTGTATCTGATCAGCTCAAAAAAATAAAATTTGAACAAACATTTAGGACCATAAATCTACAGTTTTTTGTCTGGATATTTCTAAAAAATTTTAAAATAACAAAATGTTGGTGATTTCCAACCTTTTGAGTTCAATGGGTACAATTACGTTATTTTTATATTTTTATATTGATAACTGTACAGCAAAACTATATAGGTAGGAATCAAAGCTGAAAAATACCATATACAGTACCTTAAAATATTGATACTTCTTTTAAGCTTCCACTTTTGTCATGTTAGAACCACAATTTTCAATGTACTTTTAATGGCTCCTTTACCTTGACAGCTCTAAATCAAAATCCAGTGCCAATACTTTTAGGTTTAACAAAATGTCCGCATTTAAAACCCACAATTCAGATTTTTTTTTCCCCCCTTTGTGTACCACAGAGGAGATCCCAACAAGAGTGACATCTGGGGAAATACTCCGCTACACCACGCAGCTGCTAACGGCCACATGCAGATCATCAGCTTTCTGGTTAACTTTGGAGCCAGCCTTTTTGCCCTGGACAATGATTTCCACACACCTATGGATGTTGCTGCTTCTCGTGGCCACATGGAGTGTGTGCGCTTCCTAGATGATGCTGCCTCACAGAAAACCAACCTAAACCCAAAAAAGGTTGCCAACATCAAGAAGGAGGCCCAGAAAGAGGCAGAGAGACGAGTTAAACTCTGTGAGAAGGTGAAGAAGAAGCACCAAGACAAGATGGATAGAATACACCGCGAAGGAAGCTTGAATGGGTCGGTTTCAGAGGCAAGCATGGGGTCAGCGTTCTCAGATGGCGGCACTATGAGCGGTGTCAATGAACAATTCTCCAAGCTTATTGCCACAGACAAATCTGGCTCTCTTACGGCTAGGGTTAAAGGCACTATCCAGAAGATGGGGAAGAAAGAGAAAGGTACATTGCAGAGATCAGGGTCAGATGGGAATGTTATCTTCCGCAAACAGGAGAATGAATCCTCTGATAAACCAGAGTTTCTAGATGTCTTTGACGAACAAGAGGAGAATGACTTGGTCAGCGGAGAGATGGAGGGATATGAAGATGACGACATTAGAAACGAGCCAAGCCAAGTCAAACAATCCATCTTTAACCGACCTGGCTTTGGAGGCCTGATTTTCATGAAGAAGATGAACACGGAGGCGGAGGATATAGTTCCCACTGGAAATAATGAAAATCTTGGCTACCTCGTTGAAAACCAGTTGTTTGAGGCAGATGAAGATGCTGCCGGCTTTGGGGATGCAGGTGATGGTGACCTTCCTTGGGATCAAGAATATCTGGGACTGGATGATGATGAGGATGGGGAAAACTCTCCTTTGGAGGTTTTCTTGTCTGCCATCTCCTTGCCAGAATTTGCCCCCTCTTTCAAAAGAGAGCACTTGGACTTGGAAGCACTCTTGCTATGCTCTGATGATGACCTTAAAGGCATTCGCATCCAGTTGGGACCCAGGAAGAAGATCTTGGAAGCTGTAGCTCGCAGAACAAAGGCAATGAATAACCCTGGTACCATTAAGGACAGCAGCTTGTGATCTACATATCCACCCCATTCAAATCCTTTTGTTGTTGAGTAAAATTAAGTCTGCACATTTTGTTGAGTTTGATTTTGTGTACTGCACAAAGGTGATTCTGCAAACTCTTCCCATGAACACTTTTCACATTTTAAAAGCAATGAAAAGCATTGTACAGTCATTTATACACAATACCCAGTGTGTATTTTAGTTAAATTCTCTATAAATAGTAAATGGATTGGTAATCGCCCTGTACTAGTTTCGATAAGTCAGCATTAAGTTTATTAAGACTGATCTAACAGATACATAAATGATCTGTTATACGTCATAATTTTCAGGGGTTGAGTTTGAATGTTTGAGGTGCACTCAATCATACTTCCTTTAACCATTTTTGACCATTTTACCAATAAACAAGACATGTATGCAAATAATCTGTTTCTTTGTTATATTTATGAATAACATGCATTTAAACCTTGACCAAGAAAGGACTGAAGATTAAGTTTGACTGGTTTTAAAGTACCTGGACCCAAGAGCCCAAACCAAGCTATGATAAATGGAAGCGCATCATACATTTTAAAGTTTGATTGAAATGTCAAACTATAGTAACTGTAATTAAAAAGGTATGAAAATATAGCTTTTATTTAAACTCTAGATAAAAAAAAATGTCTTATCGCACATTCTATTAAAAGTTGCAAAAAATGTTTCCAGCACAATTCAACTTAAAAACAATCAAATTTGTTAGAGAGAGAAAATATAAAAAGGTTTAATAACTGTCTTTCATAAATGTTCACATACCTGACCTAATATTTATTTTAAACACTTTGGATTTAGTTTCAACTATGACATTTGCTCTGTCACTCTGTTTTGCCAAAGCTAGAATTATGAAAGATATTACAAAGGATTAAAAATTATCTCATTGTTCAAAGGTATCAGTTAGAAGAAGGGTACAGAAACTCCACAGAGTTATATTTAAACTATGATATAGTGAAAGGACTTTGTAGTAACTGAAGATAATATGGGGCAACTGGGACATTACAAAAACCATTTTTTCCTAAACTAGAGAAAATATGTTACTTAAACTGGTCAGGGATGATGCTAGAGAGGCCGACACTGAATGTGATGCAAGAATTTCAAGGAAACCACTGGTTGTGTTTTGGTGTTTTCCATATTTCTGAACTGAAGAGAATGGGTTAAGTAGGTTTTGACTTCAATCTTCAATCTGTCTTTTAGAAAACTGAAGATGAAGAGGGATTTTAATTCTCAACATAACAGTTGGTCCAAGTATAGACTCAGATTAATAAAAGAATACTTCATAAAAGGAAAATTAAAGTTTTGTTATAGCCAGAGTCCAGAATTAAATTTGACCGAAAATCTGCTGGTTCTCCTGAATGGGGCTAAGTACAAGAGTCCTTCCAGTCTTATAGATTTTAAGAGCTTTTTGTAAGACAAAGTAGCAAACATTTGCTAACATAGAAATCACTATGTATTTAAGACAAGGGTAGCAGAGATAACTGAATGACAACAATGAATTGCAATTTTGTTCAACAAATTTCGTTAAAAGGGACAACACTAAACAGGAAGTACTTAAAGGAGAATGGTCTTGCGCGTGAGAAGACCCCTCGAACTATGATTGGTGGTTAGTTTCTGTTTAACTCGGTGATTGGTTGTTATTGTCCCAAGGTAGCCGGAAATGTAACCTCAGCTGATCCAATCACCGAGCGTCTCGGAGTTCATAGTGTAGATGGGCGAGGTTAAATTTAGGGGCGTAGCTGACACTGGTTTGCCTTGTATGTGGGAGAGTAGTCCTTCTGTTTCTGTCACGACTATGTTTTTAAGGTATTTTGTATGAATATTTCAGTCCCCCAGTGTTTAATATTGTAGGTATTTTCATGACATGCGTGGTCCCGAGCTTTATGCGGGTGTTCGGTTCGGTCTAAAGTGGCTTCTTTTCGCTTGTTAAGCTGAGCTAAGCCTTATTAATGAGATTGTCTCAGGGCTTCTCTGCGTCCAACGTACACATTTCTCTTGATTTAAAACTAGTTTGTACTAACTTTAAGAATGATACTTTAATAGTTCGTTTATAAGCATGTTTTAAGTTGTAACTTAAGTCAAACATAACTGTATTTTACCTCAGGAGTGCCTAGCACAGTCACGTATGGCTGAAGTATTACCCGTCGGCGCTCCCTTGCTCTTGTCGTCCGTCATGAACGCCATCTTCCAGGCTCAGGAGGACGCAGGCACCGCAGCGGCTGCTGTTGGCTCTCCCGCGGACCCTCAGTGCGGGGAGGACTACCTGTTTGTGGAAACCACGCATCCAAACACAGTCCTGCGGGGCTTGAACAGCATGCGGCTCAACAAAGCTTTCTGTGACGTGACTCTGTGCTGTGGAGGACAGGAGTTCCCCTGTCATCGCATTGTACTTGCATCCTTTAGCTCATACTTCCAGGTAAACCTCTCAATTTCACTGATTACACGTCATGTCCTAGAAGATCTTGGGGTCTATGTTTTATTGTTCTCCCTCTCTGCAGGCAATGTTTTCAGCTGACCTGCTGGAGTCCAAGCAGGAACGTGTTGCCATTAATGGAGTTGAGCCCCAGATGATTGGCAAGCTGGTGACCTACGCCTACACATCAGAGGTCTTCATCACTAAGGCAAACGTACAAGTGAGTGATTTCCTCTCTTTTGTTGCCTTTTTTCAAAGAGAAGTGCTGCTGACGACTGCTTTGCTTCTGTAGGCACTGCTGGCAGCGGCCAATTTGTTGGATGTGATGGCTGTTCGAGAGGCTTGCTGTCGCTTCATGGAGCGTCAGATGGATGAGACAAACTGTGTGGGAATTCATTGCTTTGCCGAGGCCCACTCCTGCAAGGTGCTGGAGAAACGCAGTATGGAGTACATTTTGGAGAACTTCAGCACCGTTTCTCAACAGGTAGTGGTATTGCATTTAGTTTAATGGACTTCCAAATAAGGGATATGTAGTGGGAAAGTTTGGATTTATTTGCATCAAGTTTCAGTGATGTACAATTTGGCAAATTTCTTCCTCGAATGGGGATTTCCAATCAAATGTTTTTTTTTTTTTTTTTTTAGTTTGTAAGCATTTTAGCCTTAGAAAGAAATTTGGAATGTGGTCCAACTTCATAGAAGGCCTGAAATCTATGTCACCCGTTAAAAGCCTAATTGGTAGTTCCCAGTATTTATTTTTTGATCTTGTGCATAAAAGAACAGATTACATAAAATCCCAGCAATTTAGACACCACTGTATCCTCTGGCTCCTAAACGTTTCATGTCAATACTTCACCAAAGGCGGAATTTCCTTCGACTCATCTGCCTATCTTATAGTTTTTACAGGCGCATCTGCACAAATTGGAATGTCATCAGGAAAATGATTTGTTTCAGTAATTTAGATTAAAACCCTGAAACTCTTCAGTATACACAGAGCAATTGTGGGGCTAAATGCTTTTAGCAATATGCGCTAATAACAGAGTGTTTCCCATAGACCTCTAATTTTTCTAGGTGGAACTCCATCTTTGACGGTCGTTCTATCAGCTGTATTGACCATCATTGTACCTCCACCTGTCCTGTGACCAAAAGTGATCCTATAATAGATGTTTTTAAAGAAATGTGGCCAGTCTGCGTAGTGTCATTCAATCAGCTATGAAAACAGCGGTCAGTATTTCTTAAAGGCAACGTACAAAAAAAAGTGCACAATATTGTCATTTGACTGTTCATCTGTGAAAGGAATCCAACTATCTAAATCAGTCAACCAAAATCTGCTGATCTCCATGATCCTTGTTGTTCTCTCTCCAGGAAGAGTTCCTCACCCTCTGTGTGGACAAACTTTCGGAAATCATCTCCAGCGACCTTCTCGATGTGCCTAAAGAGGAGATGGTGTTTGAGGCCGTCATGCTGTGGTTGAATAAATGTCCCTCTCGCAAGCAGGGCTTTGAAAAGGTATTGGTGACGTTTGTGTTGTGTGTCTCAGCCATACATTGGTGAGGTCGCACGTGTTTTTCTTTTGCTTTGTCTTGGACAAAATGGAGAGTTCTTAGCAGAATATGTGTTTGTTTTTTTTTGCTAGCATTAAGCTGTATGAAAGAAAACTATTCTTTTAGTTGCAAAGATATCCATATGCAAATGATTATTTGCCATCATTGGAACATTACCCAGAGTTTCCCCTTTCACAAATGTAAAAAGATGCTAAGTGTCCAAGCTTATTTGTCATTATTATTTTTATTTTTTACTATAATAAATCCGTTTTTGAGTTCTGCCATTTTGTAGAACTGTGGTGGTAAAGGGTAAAATGAACATTTAAAGTAAAAACCCTTTATCTATTCTCTAATTAAGGATGTCCCTGCTTCCATTTGTTCCTCAAAGGTGCTCGAGCACATCCACCTGCCTCTCATCAGCCCTTACTACCTTCATGACCTAGTTGAGTCTTTAGATGTGGTGAAGGAGAACCAGGCTTGTCAGAAGCTCATCTCTGAGGCCAAGGATTACCTGCTGTTGAAGGATCGCCGTGGAGAGCTCTACAGCTCCAGAGTGAGACCTCGTAGATCCACAGGTACAGACAGTCTCATCTGTAACTAAGGCTTCTTGAGAAATTAAATCTCTGTGTAAAATCAACTTTGCCAGAAAATATTCGAAAGTATGTTGCCTGGAATTTACCTCCGTTCATCTAATCAAGTCTGACTTGCTTTACTGCTGAAGAAAAGTATCCTGAGAGTATAATGTCACCTCCATCATGTCTTACTGCAGGGGTGGTGTGGTCTGGGTGATGTCCAGTTTTAGTTTTATGTCACACAATGCATTTTGTGTTTCATGGCCAAAAAAGTAAACATTGTTCCCTTCCGATGAGAGCACCTTCTTCTACGTCTTTGCTGTGTCTCCTACATGGCTTGTGGCAATTTGCAAATGGGACTTCTTCTGGCTTTCTCTCAACAATGGCTTCCTGCCTTCAAAGTTTCCATAAAAGCCATATTTGTGGATAATATTAATATTAGTCCTGTTGACAGATTCTCCCACTCAAAGCTATGGATCTTAGCAGCTGCCACAGAGTTACCATTGGCCTACCGGCTGTTTCCATGGTTATTGCTCTCCTTCCCTTGTTGGTCATTTTAGGTTGAGAGCCATATCTTGGTAGGTTTTGTAATTACTCTTTTTCAATAATTTTAGGGTGGATGCAAAACGTTCCGATTTGGTTTAATACAGTAAAGTGGTCCCTAAAGACAGGAGTTCGGAGCAACCACCAAATGAGCTATTAAAGGAATGTTGTTTTTTTTTCAGTTTCCACTCGCAGCAGAGTTTCTTCACTTGTAGGAAGTTGATCCAATAAAGGTCAAGGCCTGGACTCTCAGAGAACTCCCAGTTTGGCCTAAAAAAAATCCTGTAAATGAGTCTCAGTTTTAGAGTGATTCAGTTTGCTGCTGAGAGTGACTCTGAGTGAGGAGACCACTGAAATTCCTATCTTAGTGAGGAGGTGTGATTGAGCCCATTACTAGGTGTGACGCTGTCTTTTAAGAGCTGTGATTGGTTGATACAAAAGACAAAAAAATATAAAAAAACAAATGCGCTCCTAGTAATGAATAGAAAGAAATGAACCATTATAGAATTTAAACTGGAGTAAGAAATTTATAACTCATGATGATGAAACTTTGCGAAATTAAATCAATTGTCACACAGCATCCAATGTGGAGAAAAAAAAAAAAAGGTGGCGAAAACCCAACTGAACAGAGTAGCAGAGCCTGCTGTTGGCACAGATGGCAGAGAATAGTGTTCAAAGATAGGTTTGGTCCCGGGATCACAAAGAGGGAAAGAGGCAGACTTGGCAGTATGTTGCTGAGCAGATCGATGTGTCGTTGCCTCTGCTTTCACGCACCAGCCAAGAATGTGTGCAACCCTGGTACCTGCTGCATTCAGTTGGAATACGTGTGTGCGTGTGATAAATTTTGGGTCTTTTTTTTGGCCTTTTTTTAAAAAACTTTTTTCATTATTTCTATTATTTAGTTATCCTTCCTTACTAGAAGTTCCTGCACCTTAACCTTGTTGTGCTGCTGAAACTATATAATTTCCCTCTTAGGCGGATGATAAGATAAACCTTATCTCTATATTAATAATTGTGTGATTGTTAGAGATGTTTAAGTGCGTATTTACTTGACTGTTTAGTGGGTGGACCCTGCATGATCGAGCTGGTAACGTCTGATTAATTCACTGTTGTTCATTGCACAGTTAATATCTCTCCATTCTCTCTGTCAGTTCGCCATTTTCTCTGCTTAAGACACTCACTAAAAGGCTCGCTAAAAGTCCTCCTCACTACTCTTCACATTTGTTTTACTTTATGAGCTCTCTTAAGACCTATGGTGCTTTGTGAAGAACTTTTATCTTACTGAGGTAAAGATAAAAATTAAAAATTTTTTTTTTTTTGGAATTACGTCACCGGTTTTAGGAATCTTTGTGAATATGTACCCTGGGAATCTGACAACTTGTTCTCTGTTTAGTTACACTGTAACTTTAGTGAATAGCATGCATAGATGGATCCGGCTTTTTTTTTTTTATTATACTCTTCAATTATACATTTTTGTTTTATTAATACCTCTGCCCAATTCCAATTTTATGTTCAACCAAGAATTAAAAACAAAACATATCCTGGAAATTAGTCTTTGAAATGAAAGCCGTTAGATCAAAGTCAGTCATTGAAGTGATAACCGCTGAATTCAAGTGTTTTAAAGATCTGAACATATCCTAAAGCCCCATGGCCCCAGCTTACTTCTCTCGTATTTGTTGCTGTGTCAACAGGAACTGTTGAAGTGATCGTGACTGTTGGCGGAGAGGACGACAAGGTGGTGCTGCGCAGCGTCGAGAGTTTTGATCCTGTAACAAACCACTGGAAGAACCTGGCGTGCCTGCCCTTCGCCGTCAGCAAACATGGTCTAGTCGTCTCAGGTGAGGTTCAAACTCCTTCATTATTTCCTAAATAAGCTGCTCCACTGAATCCTCTCCAGCATTAATGTTTGTTTTCATTTTGCTCTTCCATCCATATGTAGACTCTACTCTATATTTGGTGGGGGGAGAGTTTCCTGATGGCTCAGCAAGCAGAGAGATGTGGCGCTATGATCCTTGCTTTGACTCCTGGATGGAGATGGCTCCCATGAATGTAGCTCGCTCGGAGTTGGGTAGGAAAGCCTCGAATCATTATTTTCTGCCATGTACTTACCCCATCGGTTTAAAATTTGATGCATTTGTGTCATAGCATAATTTATTCCACCAAAGGAAATCAACAAACTGCAACTTAAAGAGCACATTTTTAATAAGTAGGTGGTGTTGGGGGCAACTTTCCTTATGACATAGGATTACCCTCGGGACTTGGAAGGAGGACTTTTCAGGCAAAACAGTCAGATTTAATAATTTACACTATATGGAAGTCATTTTGTGACCTGCAACATGTCAAAGAAATTATCCTTAAAGATGGATGTATTAAATTAACCTAACATAAACTGGGAAAATGATTAAAGGAGGGATCTGACCTTTTAAAATTCTTTATATTTGGGAAGGAAGTTTGAACAATTATGATTGAAAATCATAACTGTTGTGAAACCTGGTAAACTTTCACAACAAAACTGTTGCAGTGTTTTAGGACTATTTTTCAATTTTTAATTTTTTTGCCTGTTGTAGTAACACATGCAAGCTAATAGGATCATAGATTGCTTCAGTCAGTCAGTATTGAGTTCAGAAATATTATGAGCTATGAACATGTAGTCACCTCACTTGCCTTAATGCTAGAGTTTACTGGAATCGGTTCATTTAAGAGTGGTTCTGGGAACTTTCCGTATTTTTATTCATTTACAGAGTTGAAATCTTTAACCCTTTCATACTGGACAGTGGATGCACATCTGGACAGACGTGTGTCTGCCTGTCCTAGTGTGAATCAATTCCTGATGCAACACCAACATTGTGTGGACATTTTGCCCGGTCCACACAAGTGGAAATGGGTTATGTGGGTTACTGGTTAGATTTAGGACTAAGGTATAAATTGAGTTTAGGTTAGGGTCAGGGCTGGGCTATAGCAATGAATTGAAGTCAATGCAAGGTTCACTGTATAGATTGGGAAGACCGTGTGTGTGCATTAGACATTGTTTAAGGCTAGCTCCGTGTTGAAGTGGACACTTGTGTAGGATGAAATAATGCATTAAACCATGTTGTCTGTGTGGTGCAGCAAAAATAAAAGCCCATTAACTGAAGAAACCTGTTTCAGGTCTGGTCATGCTGGATGGCTTTGTTTACGCAGTCGGAGGGTGGGAAGGCCGAGGTCGTCTGGACTCGGTGGAGTGCTACAATCCCCACACCAACTCCTGGCAGTTCATGCCGTCTGTAAAGATGGCTGTTACAAGTCCTGCAGTGGTGGCCCTGGATGGTCTGCTCTATGTTACTGGTAAAGAACAAGCATGTGGTTCTTAACAAATATTCAACTTGTCTATTTAAAAAATTTCTATTGCTGCTGGTAGGAGGCGCAGTTCTTGAGGATGGAGATGGCACCGACCTTGCGCAGGTTTACCACCCAAAAACCGCAGTGTGGACGGAGGTCGCCCCCATGCAGATTGCACGTTCAGGTTCAGCTGCTTGCACGCTCAAAGGGAAGATCTATGTAATAGGTAACAAACTCATTCCTATTTCTTTGTGATTTTCATGCCAAGTTGGAGTCATTTCTGATGAGCTGATTGCTTTTCAGGTGGATGGCATGCTTCAATGGAGAACACGGATAAAGTTGAGTGTTTCAACCCAAAGACTAACCAGTGGACTATGTGCGCTCCCATGAAGGAGCGGCGCTACCGGCCGGGGGTTGCAGTAGTGGATGGAAAGATTTATGTCTTAGGAGGTGAAGAGGGTTGGGACAGGTGAGCCATTTTTTCTTTCTTGTGGGTCCTGTGCTTTAATCACAATTCTTGGAAACTACAGATTAAATACCTCTGAGTTAATAGATGCTTTTTTAAATGCTGATCATTCTTTGTACAGATATCATGACACTATTAAGAGGTACTGTGAAGAAACCGACACCTGGGAGATTGTGAGGGAGATGCCCACCAGCCGCAGCTGGCTCAGCTGTGCGTCTCTCCAGCTGAGGAAGAATGTCCACATAAGCAGCCGTCCTGGCACTCCGTGCGAAAACTGAAGTATGATATTGAGGGGAAACCTTTGTGTGGTTTTTAATAATTTGCATTCTTCTTGTCAGCAGTGCACCCTCATGATTAGAGGTGTTGAGGCTGCTTGACTAAGAAGGATGGAGGAGTGGACAAAAAGGAGCTTGAGTTTTCCTGTGGGTTCTAGTCAATGCCTTATGGAGTTAGTCCAGAACACTTGGGTTACTCCAAGATATTTTTTTCTTACACGATCTCAAGTTACTGTGACCTGCAGTCTAGTCAGCAGTTGGAACTCGTGTTCTGTTCAATGTTAATGTATTTAAGGTACCTTTTTAATGTTTGGGCACCTCAAACTGAAGATGTTCCCGGCTAACATACTGTATTTTTCTATTGTAATGTATTTTGGAGATGACTGGTCTGAAGTTGTTGAGGTTCAATGGAATATATTGTGAATATTTTTAAAGGTTGCCTGCGAAGGAAAAAACCTGTGAGCAGTCTTTTGTAATGGAACTTTGTACGTTCAGAATGTTTGTCTTCTCGACCTGTGATTTGTAAAAAATATTTTTGTAATGTTTTTGTAATGTGTTTCTAATGTTTTGTAATGAGTTCTTTATGATGGTGAATGTATTTAGAGTTAATTTACAGTGAATAAAAAGCTTTATTATAGATTTCTGGGGGTTCTTTTGTGGTTGCATTGGATTCTGAATACAGGTCCTTCTCAAAATATTCTCAAAATATTGTTCTTCTTCCGCAGTTTCCAAACAACATAAACTTGGTTTTATCCAAATTTAATGATAATTTGTTAATATCAAACCATATCTTAAGTTGACATAACTAAGTTGATTTCAGCCATAAGCTGATCCAAATTATCACCTGTACAAAAAATATTAGTATCATCTGCAAACAAAACAAATTTAAGTATTTTAGAAACTTTACAGATGTCATTAATGTAAATAATAAACAATTTTGGCCCCAGTACTGACCCCTGGGGAACACCACAAACAATGTCCAAGCATGGTGACCGGCAGTCACCCATTTGCACAAATTGTTGCCTGTTGCTTAGATAACTTTCCATCCAGTGCAGGACTACTCCCCGGATGCCATAGCGCTCCAATTTCTTAATTAACATTTCATGATTTATTGTGTCAAAAGCTTTTTTGAGATCAATAAATACACCAACTGCCGATTTCTTATTATCTAAGGTGCCAGTGACTTCCTCTATCAATTCCATGACTGCCATTGCTGTAGATCTTTGTGATCTGAATCCATACTGACTTTCAGAAAGCAGATTATGTTTATTAATGAATGTATCTAGTCTACTCACAAATAATTTCTCCAAAATTTTGAAAAACTGTGGAAGTAGAGAAACAGACCTATAATTTGTGAAATGGTGTCTGTCCCCATTTTTATAGAGTGGAATAACTTTGGCAATTTTCATCTTTTCTGGAAATTTACCCGATTGAAGTGACAGATTACAGATATAAGTCAGAGGGTGGATAATTTCCTCAATTACCTTCTTGATTATTGTCATATCAATACCATCACAATCAGTTGACCTTTTGCTTTTACATTTATTGACAATATCTATAATTTATTTTCCTCCCACTGCAGTGAGAAACATAGGAAAAGGATTTCTACTGATTAATGTTTCATTCAGAGCTCCAGTTGTTGTAGGATCAGGGATTTTTTTCTGCCAGTTTGGGTCCCACAGTCACAAAAAATTTGTTGAAATTATGAACAACGTCATTACTCTCCTCCAATTTGCCATCATTATCTATAAAAAACTGCGGAAAATTAATTTTTCCCGAGTTTTTCTTGATAATATTATTTAATACATTCCAAATCCCTTTGATGTTTATCTTATTGGGGCCTGCCATAGCATTGCATAGGAGAGCAGTGCATTGCATTGCGAAGCAATGCAATGCACTGCCTCCCATGCAATGCATGGCAGGCACCTATTACTATTCACCTCTAAACTGGTCTCTTTATTGGGGCCTGCCATAGCATTGCATAGGAGAGCAGTGCATTGCGAAGCAATGCACTGCCTCCATGCAATGCATGGCAGGCACCTATTACTATGCACCTCTAAACTGGTCTCTTTATTTATATCTTTATTTTTCTTCCGTCAAAATTAATGCGGCCCGAACCGCTGCGTGCACCCCCACAATATATACATCAAAACGACCGGCTCGGTCCCGTGAGGTGTGCTATTACTTTTATTGGCGTTTCGAGTTACTATGGCGACGTAATTAACGAAAAACCGAGCCCCAAAATCCCATAGGAATGAATGGAGTCAGGGGCGCAAGAAATCCTCAAAATTCACTGTTTTTGAGGCTCTGCTGTATCGCCATACTTTCACCTAGAAACACAGTTTGACTTTCAGTTTGTAGGAAAATCCGCCGGCTCTTCAGAAGTGAAAACGGTTTGTTGATAACTGCTACGGTTTCTCTAAAATTAGACTCCAAGCGACACAAAGTTTGAGAGAAAATCACACTCTTTACAGTGGAGATGGCAGTTACTAGAGTGTAAAAAGAGGGGATTTTTTTCAGGAAAAATGAGTTTCAACTGGCCCTCACGGCCACAAATTTCGCTCTACAGCCACAATTTTCGGTCAGATTGTAGGGCCGGGCCTCTGCTTTCACACAATAATTTCAAAATTGTTCTAAGTCTCATAGATTTCTGTCAAAACACCCTCGATCGCCAAGAGTCAGTAGATTTCTGTAGGCCTTCTCCCATGTATTTTCAATGAGAGCTTGACCTGTAATCCATGAGTGACACCATTTCTTTCAAAAATCATATTTTATACTGTGAATGACATAGAGCTATGAAAATATCCATGATTGGGGACGAGGGACAGCTGTCGCCCACAGTTTAAAAAATTTTCAAATACCATGTACGGATTCCGAGATATTAGACTTTGTTCGGGAGCATGTTCAGGCATTTTTGCCTTTTTCTCCATTTTCCCTTACTTTTCACCCAGTGTTGTGCCTTTATTATTATATTTTCACTAATAAAGGATGAATATTAATGTTCCCCTGTCCGTTCTGATAAAAACGGTCCAAGAATGACATCGATCGCCCCTACGGTTTCAGAGTTATAGCCAGTTGTTCGGGAGCATGCGCCTCCATGTTATAAAGCCTAGACCAGGGGAGACAGAGAGAGAGGTGCTGCGTGAGTGAGAAACAGCAGGTGTCAAGTTACACTGACGCTCTTTGCTGATTGGCTGATTCATTCCTCACTGTTCTATTTATAGCTCTGTGTATCTCCTACTGTATATGTCTGGATGGGATTCTGTCTTTCTTTCTGCCTCTCTGTGTCTCACACTGGGACACACACCCACACACACACCCACACCCACACACTCACACACACCCACACACACTCACACACAGACACACACCCACACACAGACACACACCCACACACACTCACACACACCCACACACACACAGACACACACACACACAGACACACACCCACCCACACACAGACACACACCCACACACACTCACACACCCACACACACACACACACAGACACACACCCACACACACACACACAGACACACACACACACAGACACACACCCACACACACATGCATGGATTACTATCTTTCTGAGGACTTTGCATTGACTTTCATTCATTTTCATTCATTTCTATGGCTTAAACCTGACCTGACACCTAACCCTTTGACCAGCTTCATAGGGTGCAAGTACATGGCGGCCATGTTGTGTGGGGAACTTAAACAGCATGTACTGCTGTTCCAACATCCACACAACAGTGATTGACCCTAAAGGTCAATTTCTTTCATCAACCCTCCATGCTTATTAATGATCATTTAAAGCTTATAATAACATACAGAATGGTTTTACCATAGCAAGCATGTTCTATATAACTAATAGAAATAACCCAGACCTGAAAGGACAACCATGCTTGATTTTCAAAATAAGACAAAACCTGCTCTACAAAATAAAAGCCTTTAAACAATAGATGATTGCAGGAGTGGGCTTCACACTACTGTTGGAGCTCCCCCAGTATTGGAAATAGGACCATGTTGGCCTTTTAAAATAAAGCCTACTGAAACTTTCAAAATAAAAGCCTCAGTCTTCCAGAGATACTATGGATTTTGTGAGCTGACAAGAGCATAGAAAAAGATTTTTCAATAGCAAGCGGGTTCTATTTGACCAATGCAACTAACCCATACCTGACAGTACAACCATGCTGGACTTTCAAAATAAGACAAAACATGTTCTACAAAATAAAAGCCTTTACATTTTAAACAATAGATCATTTCAGGAATGGGCTTCACACTAATGATGGAGCCCATTTAAAATAAGGCTTACTGAAAATTTCAAAATAAAAGCCTCAGTCTTTCATAATTATTAGTGATTTTTTTCAGCTGATTACGGCATACATAATGATTTTAAAATTGCAAGCAGGATCTATATAACCAATGCAACTAACCCAGACCTGAAAGTATAACCATGCTGGACTTTCAAAATAAGACAAAACATGCTCTACAAAATAAAAGCCTTAGCATTTTGAACAATAGATCATTTCAGGACTGGCCTTCACACTAATGTTGGAGCCCATTTAAAATAAGGCTTACTGAAAATTTCAAAATAAAAGCCTCAGTCTTCCAGAGTTACTAGTAATTTTTGAAGGTGATTATTGCATACATAATGATTTTTTAATAACGGCCAGAGAAACTTTGTGGTCCCAGAAGCACGCACCAAGAGGCAGGCCCCGTCTAAATTTCTTCCGAAATTTTCTAGTTGGGGCCTGCCATAGCATTGCATAGGAGAGCAGTGCATTGCGAAGCAATGCACTGCCTCCCATGCAATGCATGGCAGGCACCTATTACTATTCACCTCTAAACTGGTCTCTTTATTGGGGCCTGCCATAGCATTGCATAGGAGAGCAGTGCATTGCATTGCGAAGCAATGCAATGCACTGCCTCCATGCAATGCATGGCAGGCACCTATTACTATTCACCTCTAAACTGGACTCTTTATTGGGGCCTGCCATAGCATTGCATAGGAGAGCAGTGCATTGCGAAGCAATGCACTGCCTCCCATGCAATGCATGGCAGGCACCTATTACTATTCACCTCTAAACTGGACTCTTTATTCTTTATTTTTCTTCCGTCAAAATTAATGCGGCCCGAACCGCTGCGTGCACCCCCACAATATATACATCAAAACGACCGGCTCGGTCCCGTGAGGTGTGCTATTACTTTTATTGGCGTTTCGAGTTACTATGGCGACGTAATTAACGAAAAACCGGGCCCAAAAATCCCATAGGAATGAATGGAGTCAGGAGCGGAAGGAATCCTCAAAATTCACTGTTTTTGAGGCTCTACTGTATCGCCATACTTTCACCTAGAAAAACAGTTTGACTTTCAGTTTGTAGGAAAATCCGCCGGCTCTTCAGAAGTGAAAACGGTTTGTTGATAACTGCTACGGTTTCTCTAAAATTAGACTCCAAGCGACACAAAGTTTGCCAGAAAATCACACTCTTAACAGTGGAGATGGCAGTTACTAGAGTGTAAAAAGAGGGGATTTTTTTCAGGAAAAATGAGTTTCAACTGGCACTCACGGCCACAAATTTCGCTCTACAGCCACAATTTTCGGTCAGATTGTAGGGCCGGGCCTCTGCTTTCACACAATAATTTCAAAATTGTTCTAAGTCTCATAGATTTCTGTCAAACACCCCTCGATCGCCAAGAGTCAGTAGATTTCTGTAGGCCTTCTCCCATGTATTTTCAATGAGAGCTTGACCTGTAATCCATGAGTGACACCATTTCTTTCCATAATCATATTTTATACTGTGAATGACATAGAGCTATGAAAATATCCATGATTGGGGACGAGGGATAGCTGTCGCCCACAGTTTAAAAAATTTCAAATACCATGTACGGATTCCCAGATATTAGACTTTGTTCGGGAGCATGTTCAGGCATTTTTGCCTTTTTCGCCATTTTCCCTTACTTTTCACCCAGTGTTGTGTCTTTATTATTATATTTTCACTAATAAAGGATGAATATTAATATTCCCCTGTCCGTTCTGATAAAAACGGTCCAAGAATGACATCGATCGCCCCTACGGTTTCAGAGTTATGGCCAGTTGTTCGGGAGCATGCGCCTCCATGTTATAAAGCCTAGACCAGGGGAGACAGAGAGAGAGGTGCTGCGTGAGTGAGAAACAGCAGGTGTCAAGTTACACTGACGCTCTTTGCTGATTGGCTGATTCATTCCTCACTGTTCTATTTATAGCTCTGTGTATCTCCTACTGTATATGTCTGGATGGGATTCTGTCTTTCTTTCTGCCTCTCTGTGTCTCACACTGAGACACACACCCACACACACTCACACACACACCCACACACAGACCCACACACACACCCACACACAGACACACTCCCACACACATGCATGGATTACTATCTTTCTGAGGACTTTGCATTGACTTTCATTGATATTCATTCATTTCTATGGCTTAAACCTGACCTGACACCTAACCCTTTGACCAGCTTCATAGGGGGCAAGTACATGGCGGCCATGTTGTGTGGGGAACTTAAACAGCATGTACTGCTGTTCCAACACCCAGACAACAGTGATTGACCCTAAAGGTCAATTTCTTTCATCAGCCCTCCATGCTTATTAATGATTATTTAAAGCTTATAATAACATACACAATGGTTTTACAATAGCAAGCATGTTCTATATAACTAATAGAAATAACCCAGACCTGAAAGGACAACCATGCTTGATTTTCAAAATAAGACAAAACCTGCTCTACAAAATAAAAGCCTTTAAACAATAGATGATTGCAGGAGTGGGCTTCACACTACTGTTGGAGCTCCCCCAGTATTGGAAATAGGACCATGTTGGCCTTTTAAAATAAAGCCTACTGAAACTTTCAAAATAAAAGCCTCAACCCCCCATAGTTACTATGGATTTTGTGAGCTCACAAGAGCATAGAAAAGGATTTTTAAATAGCAAGCGGGTTCTATTTAACCAATGCAACTAACCCAGACCTGAAAGGACACCCATACTAGGTTTTCAGAATAAGACAAAACATGCTCTACAAAATAAAAGCCTTTACACTTTAAACAATAGATCATTGCAGAACTGGCATTACACTACTGTTGGAGTTCACCCAGTGTTGGAAATGGGACTATGCTGCTCCTTTGAAATATGGGTTACTGAAACTTTCAAAATAAAAGCCTCAACCCCCCATAGTTACTATGGATTTTGAGAGCTGACAAGTGCATAGAAAATGATTTTTAAATAGCAACAGGTTCTGTATTAACTAATGAACTAACCCAGACCTGAAGGGACAACCATGCTGGACTTTCAAAATAAGACAAAACATGCTCTACAAAATAAAAGCCTTTGCATTTTAAACAATAGATCTTTTCAGGACTGGGCTTCACACTATGTTGGAGCTCACCCAGTGTTGGCCTCTTTAAAATAAGGCTTACTGAAAATTTCAAAATAAAAGCCTCAGTCTTCCAGAGTTACTAGTAATATTCTAAGCTGATAATAGCATAGACAATGAATTAAATAAAAATAGCAAGCTCTGGTCGGAGCAAAACGCACCAAGAGGCAGGCCCCGTCTAAATTTCTTCCGAAATTTTCTAGTTGGGGCCTGCCCAAGCATTGCATAGGAGAGCAGTGCATTGCGAAGCAATGCACTGCCTCCCATGCAATGCATGGCAGGCACCTATTACTATGCACCTCTAAACTGGTCTCTTATTATTTATTCTTTATTTTTCTTCCGTCAAAATTAATGCGGCCCGAACCGCTGCGTGCACCCCCACAATATATACATCAAAACGACCGGCTCGGTCCCGTGAGGTGTGCTATTACTTTTATTGGCGTTTCGAGTTACTATGGCGACGTAATTAACGAAAAACCGAGCCCAAAAATCCCATAGGAATGAATGGAGTCAGGGGCGGAAGAAATCCTCAAAATTCACTGTTTTTGAGGCTCTGCTGTATCGCCATACTTTCACCTAGAAACACAGTTTGACTTTCAGTTTGTAGGAAAATCCGACGGCTCTTCAGAAGTGAAAACGGTTTGTTGATAACTGCTACGGTTTCTCTAAAATTAGACTCCAAGCGACACAAAGTTTGAGAGAAAATCACACTCTTACAGTGGAGATGGCAGTTACTAGAGTGTAGAAAGAGGGGATTTTTTTCAGGAAAAATGAGTTTCAACTGGCACTCACGGCCACAAATTTCGCTCTACAGCCACAATTTTCGGTCAGATTGTAGGGCCGGGCCTCTGCTTTCACACAATAATTTCAAAATTGTTCTAAGTCTCATAGATTTCTGTCAAACACCCCTCGATCGCCAAGACGTCAGTAGATTTCTGTAGGCCTTCTCCCATGTATTTTCAATGAGAGCTTGACCTGTAATCCATGAGTGACACCATTTCTTTCAAAATCATATTTTATACTGTGAATGACATAGAGCTATGAAAATATCCATGATTGGGGACGAGGGACAGCTGTCGCCCACAGTTTAAAAAATTTTCAAATACCATGTACGGATTCCGAGATATTAGACTTTGTTCGGGAGCATGTTCAGGCATTTTTGCCTTTTTCTCCATTTTCCCTTACTTTTCACCCAGTGTTGTGTCTTTATTATTATATTTTCAACAAAAATGTGTTAATATTCTCGATCCCCTGTCCGTTCTGATAAAAACGGTCCAAGAATGACATCGATCGCCCCTACGGTTTCAGAGTTATGGCCAGTTGTTCGGGAGCATGCGCCTCCATGTTATAAAGCCTAGACCAGGGGAGACAGAGAGAGAGGTGCTGCGTGAGTGAGAAACAGCAGGTGTCAAGTTACACTGACGCTCTTTGCTGATTGGCTGATTCATTCCTCACTGTTCTATTTATAGCTCTGTGTATCTCCTACTGTATATGTCTGGATGTGATTCTGTCTTTCTTTCTGCCTCTCTGTGTCTCACACTGGGACACACACCCACACACACACACACACACACACCCACACACAGACACACACCCACACACACACATGCATGGATTACTATCTTTCTGAGGACTTTGCATTGACTTTCATTGATATTCATTCATTTCTATGGCTTAAACCTGACCTGACACCTAACCCTTTGACCAGCTTCATAGGGGGCAAGTACATGGCGGCCATGTTGTGTGGGGAACTTAAACAGCATGTACTGCTGTTCCAACACCCAGACAACAGTGATTGACCCTAAAGGTCAATTTCTTTCATCAACCCTCCATGCTTACTAATGATTATTTAAAGCTTATAATAACATACACAATGGTTTTAGAATAGCAAGCATGTTCTATATAACTAATAGAAATAACCCAGACCTGAAAGGACAACCATGCTTGATTTTCAAAATAAGACAAAATCTGCTCTATAAAATAAAAGCCTTTAAACAATAGATGATTGCAGGAGTGGGCTTCACACTACTGTTGGAGCTCCCCCAGTATTGGAAATAGGACCATGTTGGCCTTTTAAAATAAAGCCTACTGAAACTTTCAAAATAAAAGCCTCAACCCCCCATAGTTACTATGGATTTTGTGAGCTCACAAGAGCATAGAAAAGGATTTTTAAATAGCAAGCGGGTTCTATTTAACCAATGCAACTAACCCAGACCTGAAAGGACACCCATACTAGGTTTTCAGAATAAGACAAAACATGCTCTACAAAATAAAAGCCTTTACACTTTAAACAATAGATCATTGCAGAACTGGCCATTACACTACTGTTGGAGTTCACCCAGTGTTGGAAATGGGACTATGCTGCTCCTTTGAAATATGGGTTACTGAAACTTTCAAAATAAAAGCCTCAACCCCCATAGTTACTATGGATTTTGAGAGCTGAAAAGAGCATAGAAAATGATTTTGAAATAGCAAACAGGTTCTGTATAACTAATGGAACTAACCCAGACCTGAAGGGACAACCATGCTGGACTTTCAAAATAAGACAAAACATGCTCTACAAAATAAAAGCCTTTGCATTTTAAACAATAGATCTTTTCAGGACTGGGCTTCACACTATGTTGGAGCTCACCCAGTGTTGGCCTTTTAAAATAAGGCTTACTGAAAATTTCAAAATAAAAGCCTTAGTCTTCCAGAGTTACTAGTCATATTTTAAGTTGATAATAGCATAGAATATAGCATAGACAATAAAAAAATAGCAAGCTCTGGTCGGAGCAAAACGCACCAAGAGGCAGGCCCCGTCTAAATTTCTTCCGAAATTTTCTAGTGTTCTATTTACTATGCCCTTATGAACACCTATCAACATTAATGCGGCCCGAACGGAAGAGTGTACCCCCACAATATATATATCAAAACGTGCGGCTTGGACGGGAGAGGTGTGCTATTACTTTTGGTTTCAGTGTGACTTACCATGTTGAAGTAGTTCCCCATGAACCAAAGCCTAAAAATGCCATAGGAATGAATAGGAAAATGAAACACAGTTTCACCAGTAATCCATGAGTGACACCATTTCTTTCCATCCTCCTATTTTATACTGTGAATGACATAGAGCTATGAAACTTTCCATGATTGGAGACGGGGGACAGCTGTTGACCACATTTCAAAAAGTTTTCAAATACCATGTACGGTTTCCGAGATATTAGACTTTGATCGGGAGCATGCGCCTCCATGTTATGAAGCCAGGACAGGGGGAGACAGAGTGAGGTGCTGCGTGAGTGAGAAACAGCAGGTGTCAAAAAAGGATGGATATTGATCCGGCACAAACATTTACAGTTCTTTTAAGCTCTTCAAGGCTCTACCATGAATCCTGATGCCAGATAAGCTTAACTCGGCCACAGTTTGGCTCTGGTCGGAGCAAAACGCACCAAGAGGCAGGCCCCGTCTAAATTTCTTCCGAAATTTTCTAGTGTTCTATTTACTATGCCCTTATGAACACCTATCAACATTAATGCGGCCCGAACGGAAGAGTGTACCCCCACAATATATATATCAAAACGTGCGGCTTGGACGGGAGAGGTGTGCTATTACTTTTGGTTTCAGTGTGACTTACCATGTTGAAGTAGTTCCCCATGAACCAAAGCCTAAAACTGCCATAGGAATGAATAGGAAAATCAAACACAGTTTCACCAGTAATCCATGAGTGACACCATTTCTTTCCATCCTCCTATTTTATACTGTGAATGACATAGAGCTATGAAACTTTCCATGATTGGAGACGGGGGACAGCTGTTGACCACATTTCAAAAAGTTTTCAAATACCATGTACGGTTTCCGAGATATTAGACTTTGATCGGGAGCATGCGCCTCCATGTTATGAAGCCAGGCCAGGGGGAGACACAGAATGAGGTGCTGCGTGAGTGAGAAACAGCAGGTGTCAAAAAAGGATGGATATTGATCCGGCACAAACATTTACAGTTCTTTTAAGCTCTTCAAGGCTCTACCATGAATCCTGATGCCAGATAAGCTTAACTCGGCCACAGCTTGGCTCTGGTGCCAGAAGCACGCACCAAGAGGCAGGCCCCGTCTAAATTTCTTCCGAAATTTTCTAGTTGGGGCCTGCCATAGCATTGCATAGGAGAGCAGTGCATTGCGAAGCAATGCACTGCCTCCCATGCAATGCATGGCAGGCACCTATTACTATTCACCTCTAAACTGGTCTCTTTATTTATTCTTTATTTTTCTTCCGTCAAAATTAATGCGGCCCGAACCGCTGCGTGCACCCCCACAATTTATACATCAAAACGACCGGCTCGGTCCCGTGAGGTGTGCTATTACTTTTATTGGCGTTTCGAGTTACTATGGCGACGTAATTAACGAAAAACCGAGCCCAAAAATCCCATAGGAATGAATGGAGTCAGGGGCGGAAGAAATCCTCAAAATTCACTGTTTTTGAGGCTCTGCTGTATCGCCATACTTTCACCTAGAAACACAGTTTGACTTTCAGTTTGTAGGAAAATCCGCCGGCTCTTCAGAAGTGAAAACGGTTTGTTGATAACTGCTACGGTTTCTCTAAAATTAGACTCCAAGCGACACAAAGTTTGAGAGAAAATCACACTCTTAACAGTGGAGATGGCAGTTACTAGAGTGTAGAAAGAGGGGATTTTTTTCAGGAAAAATGAGTTTCAACTGGCACTCACGGCCACAAATTTCGCTCTACAGCCACAATTTTCGGTCAGATTGTAGGGCCGGGCCTCTGCTTTCACACAATACTTTCAAAATTGTTCTAAGTCTCATAGATTTCTGTCAAACACCCCTCGATCGCCAAGACTGACAGGAATTCTGTAGGCCTTCTCCCATGTATTTTCAATGAGAGCTTGACCTGTAATCCATGAGTGACACCATTTCTTTCCATAATCATATTTTATACTGTCAATGACATAGAGCTATGAAAATATCCATGATTGGAGACGAGGGATAGCTGTTGCCCACAGTTTAAAAAATTTTCAAATACCATGTACGGATTCCGAGATATTAGACTTTGTTCGGGAGCATGTTCAGGCATTTTTGCCTTTTTCTCCATTTTCCCTTACTTTTCACCCAGTGTTGTGTCTTTATTATTATATTTTCAACAAAAATGTGTTAATATTCTCGATCCCCTGTCCGTTCTGATAAAAACGGTCCAAGAATGACATCGATCGCCCCTACGGTTTCAGAGTTATGGCCAGTTGTTCGGGAGCATGCGCCTCCATGTTATAAAGCCTAGACCAGGGGAGACAGAGAGAGAGGTGCTGCGTGAGTGAGAAACAGCAGGTGTCAAGTTACACTGACGCTCTTTGCTGATTGGCTGATTCATTCCTCACTGTTCTATTTATAGCTCTGTGTATCTCCTACTGTATATGTCTGGATGGGATTCTGTCTTTCTTTCTGCCTCTCTGTGTCTCACACTGGGACACACACCCACACACACACCCACACACACACCCACCCACACACAGACACACACCCACACACACACATGCATGGATTACTATCTTTCTGAGGACTTTGCATTGACTTTCATTGATATTCATTCATTTCTATGGCTTAAACCTGACCTGACACCTAACCCTTTGACCAGCTTCATAGGGGGCAACTACATGGCGGCCATGTTGTGTGGGGAACTTAAACAGCATGTACTGCTGTTCCAACACCCAGACAACAGTGATTGACCCTAAAGGTCAATTTCTTTCATACACCCTCCATGCTTACTAATGATTATTTAAAGCTTATAATAACATACACAATGGTTTTAGAATAGCAAGCATGTTCTATATAACTAATAGAAATAACCCAGACCTGAAAGGACAACCATGCTTGATTTTCAAAATAAGACAAAATCTGCTCTATAAAATAAAAGCCTTTAAACAATAGATGATTGCAGGAGTGGGCTTCACACTACTGTTGGAGCTCCCCCAGTATTGGAAATAGGACCATGTTGGCCTTTTAAAATAAAGCCTACTGAAACTTTCAAAATAAAAGCCTCAACCCCCCATAGTTACTATGGATTTTGTGAGCTGACAAGAGCATAGAAAATGATTTTTAAATAGCAAGCGGGTTCTATTTAACCAATCCAACTAACCCAGACCTGAAAGGACACCCATACTAGGTTTTCAGAATAAGACAAAACATGCTCTACAAAATAAAAGCCTTTACACTTTAAACAATAGATCATTGCAGAACTGGGCATTACACTACTGTTGGAGTTCACCCAGTGTTGGAAATGGGACTATGCTGCTCCTTTGAAATATGGGTTACTGAAACTTTCAAAATAAAAGCCTCAACCCCCCATAGTTACTATGGATTTTGTGAGTTGACAAGTGCATAGAAAATGATTTTGAAATAGCAAGCAGGTTCTATTAACTAATCGAACTAACCCAGACCTGAAGGTACAACCATGCTGGACTTTCAAAATAAGACAAAACATGCTCTACAAAATAAAAGCCTTTGCATTTTAAACAATAGATCTTTCAGGACTGGGCTTCACACTATGTTGGAGCTCACCCAGTGTTGCCCATTTAAAATAAGGCTTATTGAACATTTCAAAATAAAAGCCTGAGTCCTCCAGAGTTACTAGTAATATTTTAAGATGATAATAGCATAGAATATGATATAGACAATAAAAAAATAGCAAGCTCTGGTCGGAGCAAAACGCACCAAGAGGCAGGCCCCGTCTAAATTTCTTCCGAAATTTTCTAGTTTATTATTTTTCTTCCGTCAAAATTAATGCGGCCCGAACCGCTGCGTGCACCCCCACAATATATACATCAAAACGACCGGCTCGGTCCCGTGAGGTGTGCTATTACTTTTATTGGCGTTTCGAGTTACTATGGCGACGTAATTAACGAAAACCGAGCCCAAAAATCCCATAGGAATGAATGGAGTCAGGGCGGAAGAAATCCTCAAAATTCACTGTTTTTGAGGCTCTGCTGTATCGCCATACTTTCACCTAGAAACACAGTTTGACTTTCAGTTTGTAGGAAAATCCGACGGCTCTTCAGAAGTGAAAACGGTTTGTTGATAACTGCTACGGTTTCTCTAAAATTAGACTCCAAGCGACACAAAGTTTGAGAGAAAATCACACTCTTACAGTGGAGATGGCAGTTACTAGAGTGTAGAAAGAGGGGATTTTTTTACAGGAAAAATGAGTTTCAACTGGCCCTCACGGCCACAAATTTCGCTCTACAGCCACAATTTTCGGTCAGATTGTAGGGCCGGGCCTCTGCTTTCACACAATAATTTCAAAATTGTTCTAAGTCTCATAGATTTCTGTCAAACACCCCTCGATCGCCAAGAGTCAGTAGATTTCTGTAGGCCTTCTCCCATGTATTTTCAATGAGAGCTTGACCTGTAATCCATGAGTGACACCATTTCTTTCCATAATCATATTTTATACTGTGAATGACATAGAGCTATGAAAATATCCATGATTGGGGACGAGGGATAGCTGTCGCCCACAGTTTAAAAAATTTTCAAATACCATGTACGGATTCCGAGATATTAGACTTTGTTCGGGAGCATGTTCAGGCATTTTTGCCTTTTTCTCCATTTTCCCTCTCTTTTCACCCAGTGTTGTGCCTTAATTATTATATTTTCAACACAAATGTGTTAATATTCTCGATCTCCTGTCCGTTCTGATAAAAACGGTCCAAGAATGACATCGATCGCCCCTACGGTTTCAGAGTTATGGCCAGTTGTTCGGGAGCATGCGCCTCCATGTTATAAAGCCTAGACCAGGGGAGACAGAGAGAGAGGTGCTGCGTGAGTGAGAAACAGCAGGTGTCAAGTTACACTGACGCTCTTTGCTGATTGGCTGATTCATTCCTCACTGTTCTATTTATAGCTCTGTGTATCTCCTACTGTATATGTCTGGATGGGATTCTGTCTTTCTTTCTGCCTCTCTGTGTCTCACACTGGGACACACACTCACACACAGACACACACCCACACACACTCACACACACCCACACACACACAGACACACACACATGCATGGATTACTATCTTTCTGAGGACTTTGCATTGACTTTCATTGATATTCATTCATTTCTATGGCTTAACCTGACCTGACACCTAACCCTTTGACCAGCTTCATAGGAGGCAACTACATGGCGGCCATGTTGTGTGGGGAACTTAAACAGCATGTTCTGCTGTTCCAACACCCACACAACAGTGATTGACCCTAAAGGTCAATTTCTTTCATCAACCCTCCATGCTTACTAATGATTATTTAAAGCTTATAATAACATACACAATGGTTTTAGAATAGCAAGCATGTTCTATATAACTAATAGAAATAACCCGGACCTGAAAGGACAACCATGCTTGATTTTCAAAATAAGACAAAATCTGCTCTATAAAATAAAACCCTTTAAACAATAGATGATTGCAGGAGTGGGCTTCACACTACTGTTGGAGCTCCCCCAGTATTGGAAATAGGACCATGTTGGCCTTTTAAAATAAAGCCTACTGAAACTTTCAAAATAAAAGCCTCAACCCCCCATACTTACTATGGATTTTGTGAGCTCACAAGAGCATAGAAAAGGATTTTTAAATAGCAAGCGGGTTCTATTTAACCAATGCAACTAACCCAGACCTGAAAGGACACCCATACTAGGTTTTCAGAATAATACAAAACATGCTCTACAAAATAAAAGCCTTTACACTTTAAACAATAGATCATTGCAGAACTGGGCATTACACTACTGTTGGAGTTCACCCAGTGTTGGAAATGGGACTATGCTGCTCCTTTGAAATATGGGTTACTGAAACTTTCAAAATAAAAGCCTCAACCCCCCATAGTTACTATGAATTTTGTGAGCTGACAAGTGCATAGAAAATTATTTTTAAATAGCAAGCGGGTTCTATTTAACTAATGGAACTAACCCATACCTGAAAGTACAACCATGCTGGACTTTCAAAATAAGACAAAACATGCTCTACAAAATAAAAGCCTTTGCATTTTAAACAATAGATCATTTCAGGAATGGGCTTCACACTAATGTTGGAGCTCACCCAGTGTTGCCCATTTAAAATAAGGCTTACTGAAAATTTCAAAATAAAAGCCTCAGTCTTCCAGAGTTACTAGTAATTTTTGAAGGTGATTATTGCATACATAATGATTTTTAAATAACGGCCAGAGAAACTTTGTGGTCCCAGAAGCACGCACCAAGAGGCAGGCCCCGTCTAAATTTCTTCCGAAATTTTCTAGTTGGGGCCTGCCATAGCATTGCATAGGAGAGCAGTGCATTGCATTGCGAAGCAATGCAATGCACTGCCTCCATGCAATGCATGGCAGGCACCTATTACTATTCACCTCTAAACTGGACTCTTTATTTATTATTTTTCTTCCGTCAAAATTAATGCGGCCCGAACCGCTGCGTGCACCCCCACAATATATACATCAAAACGACCGGCTCGGTCCCGTGAGGTGTGCTATTACTTTTATTGGCGTTTCGAGTTACTATGGCGACGTAATTAACGAAAAACCGAGCCCAAAAATCCCATAGGAATGAATGGAGTCAGGTGCGGAAGAAATCCTCAAAATTCACTGTTTTTGAGGCTCTGCTGTATCGCCATACTTTCACCTAGAAACACAGTTTGACTTTCAGTTTGTAGGAAAATCCGCCGGCTCTTCAGAAGTGAAAACGGTTTGTTGATAACTGCTACGGTTTCTCTAAAATTAGACTCCAAGCGACACAAAGTTTGCCAGAAAATCACACTCTTAACAGTGGAGATGGCAGTTACTAGAGTGTAAAAAGAGGGGATTTTTTTCAGGAAAAATGAGTTTCAACTGGCCCTCACGGCCACAAATTTCGCTCTACAGCCACAATTTTCGGTCAGATTGTAGGGCCGGGCCTCTGCTTTCACACAATAATTTCAAAATTGTTCTAAGTCTCATAGATTTCTGTCAAACACCCCTCGATCGCCAAGAGTCAGTAGATTTCTGTAGGCCTTCTCCCATGTATTTTCAATGAGAGCTTGACCTGTAATCCACTGAGTGACACCATTTCTTTCCATAATCATATTTTATACTGTGAATGACATAGAGCTATGAAAATATCCATGATTGGGGACGAGGGATAGCTGTCGCCCACAGTTTAAAAAATTTTCAAATACCATGTACGGATTCCGAGATATTAGACTTTGTTCGGGAGCATGTTCAGGCATTTTTGCCTTTTTCTCCATTTTCCCTTACTTTTCACCCAGTGTTGTGTCTTTATTATTATATTTTCACTAATAAAGGATGAATATTAATGTTCCCCTGTCCGTTCTGATAAAAACGGTCCAAGAATGACATCGATCGCCCCTACGGTTTCAGAGTTATGGCCAGTTGTTCGGGAGCATGCGCCTCCATGTTATAAAGCCTAGACCAGGGGAGACAGAGAGAGAGGTGCTGCGTGAGTGAGAAACAGCAGGTGTCAAGTTACACTGACGCTCTTTGCTGATTGGCTGATTCATTCCTCACTGTTCTATTTATAGCTCTGTGTATCTCCTACTGTATATGTCTGGATGGGATTCTGTCTTTCTTTCTGCCTCTCTGTGTCTCACACACAGACACCC